>NC_092647.1:49758733-49996429 GCF_039555335.1 Amphiura filiformis
CATCATCGAATTACGATTATCCATCAAATTACGGACCTTCGGATGATTTATTTCCTTTAATTTCAGACTTTCCTATCACCGCTTTAAACATACAGAAGACTGACCGACCGTCATTAGCTTGACCAACATAATGCTGATCAAAGCAATATATATATATATCCTGTGCTAGATTCAAACAATTAAGTTTTCAGCGGAGAAACGAGTAGTTCTTAAAAGAAGAAACATTAACCGATCCAGCTCATTTGTCAGATCACATTCGCTCACGGATAGCGACATAAGTATGTAACAGGTCAATAATGTGTTTTTGACAACCTGACACAGAAACGAGGTTCTTATTCATTAATGTCTTAAACGTTTGAAAAATAAATGTTTCAGACACGTGTACGATGATCCATAATTCAAAATCTCAATGGGCTATTGTGGTAGAAATCCATACACCCCGTATGGTAGATATGACTCGAATCCTCAACATAGAGAGTGTAAATTAAGATTTTTTTGGAGTTGAACTGATTGTTGATCTATTTGGCTATTTGTAAATAAATTCAAATAATTGCATGGCCACATTCAATATGCGGCTCATACACGATCAATTTTATTGATCAATATTGGGGACCCTAGAGGTAGGAGTGGATACAAAATTGACCATTGTGTACTATTAATGTTCATGTGTACAGTACGGAATAGTAGATTTTGTGCCCACTCTTGTATCTAGGGTCTTTGATTGATCAATCAAATTGATCGTGCATGAGCCGCATGGGCTGAGGCAATATTATTGGTTTGGGTATTTTGTAGTGTTGGTTTTGACGTTTGTGATGGGGTGGCGGTTTCGGCGGTGAGGTGGTAGTAATGGTGGTTGTGGTTGTGGTTATTGTGGTACTGGTTGTGGTGTTGGTTGATGTGTCGGCAGTAAAGTGTACCGGGTGTGTGTTCGATTATGTTTTATATACGTCAATGAGCGCAAGATATGTTTCCAAAAAGGATTTTTGGGTTATAAAAGCACCGCCCATGGGATGTTTTACATGAATCAAAGAGGAACTCAATATCTGTTGCAATTACAAGGATAATTCAGTTCGTGCTCATCACGGCACTTTCTCACTCTCACAGCTTTATAGCAATATTTTTGCTACAACCAATGACAAATTATCAGGATCTCTCGTTATCACATGCTTCTAAAATTCCAGCGATTAATTACCATTTTCCATATACGAAACTCTCATGAAATCGTCAAACTACAAATTACAAATAACGTGATCATTGCCTCAGCAACATTATAATGTACAGGGTGGTTCAAAATTTTACACACACGTTCGACAACAGTTTTACGTACTTTCCAAAATTATTTTGATATATCATTTATCCTTGTTCATTGAACATTCCTATAGCTACCTTTTTAAAATTGTTTGCCCTATCAAGAAAACCCCTCTCACACACAGAATTACCACACCATTTTACAATCAGGCATGAAATGCAAAAATGCAAGTTTGATGTGGTTTGATAATGCAGGGCACAATTGAAAGGATAACGGATATGTTATTTATGCACAGTGGCGTAGCTGCACTACTCTGTCAGGGGGGGGACAAGATCCATCACTGATGGGGTCCAGGGGCGAAGCCCCTTGCGGGTGTCGAGGCGGCGAAGCCCTCCTATTAGCTCCTGGGTGGGTTTTAACGGCGTTTTAGAACCTCCAAAACTATCATAAATGTTGAACTTATTTTTTGACAAAATGCGCGTGTAAAAAAAATAAAATAAAGTCCTTTTTCAGTCATGAAGCCATAAGACATTGAACTTTTTACACTAATTTATTGTCTTCTTGATAACACAGAAATTACAGCTGGTTTAGGTCTTTTGAGCACAGTAAGAAATACTTTTGTAGGAGTAGTGCCTTGATATGAGAATTTGTAATTTAAGTTGACTTGTTTTCTATTATAATATTAATAATGATAATACTGTACAGGTTTCCCATTCGCCTGGAAAATCCTGCAAAATCGATTTGACTTTTCCAAACCTGGAAATACGTGGAATTTGGAAAATCAGCAAATTATCATGGAAAATTTGAAAAAATTTCTCATAGAATTTTTGAAATTTCACCTGGAAATATCATGAAAAACTCATGAAATTTTGTTTCCCAAAATGGTGGGAACCCGGAGTGATACAGTAAGAAATACCAGTTTCTTTTATGTGAAAAGTATGTCTCTCTTTTTTTTCATGTTAGCAAATGTGTCTATCAATTTGCGGGTCGTACAACACCAAATCACTAATTTGATTTGTACTCGTTTTTTTCCTCTCTCTTTTCTGAGATTTTACCGGGGGCTACGCCACTTTTTATGCATTATGATATGTTATGTACAATTAACTTTAACATGAAGCTCCCTTTTATAATTATCCGTAATGGTAACATGTGTTAAGATTAGGTTTTAACTCACATGTGAGTTTGTTGTGCTTGATGTGTTTCTTTTGTAAGAAGCAACTTTATTTAAATAGAGTGGACAAAGTAGATTTTCATCATTTTTATTCAAATGACCACAACAAACTCTTTTCCTTAGATGTGTCCAGGCTTATGCTTAAAGATCTATATTCTTTATTATTATTATTTCAATAACAGCAGTTAAAAATAATTTTGGGAACTACGTAAAACTGTTGTCAAAAGTGGGTGTACTTTTTTTTTAAAAACCACCCTGTATATAGAACAGAATGCCAAAATAAACACGTACTTTGATGTAATGGGATTCTGTTTAAACTTCATCATTATAAGAGATAATTCATTGGGTGTATATAGCATCCTATATTGGACCAAATTGGTTATGCTATTTGCCACTTCCGATGCAATTATCTAGCCCAGATCGCTGGCCAGAATGACTTTTGTTTTAATGTAGCCTGAGTAAATACAAAATGCAAAGATAAGGCCAATAATATTTGTATAATCCCTACTTAAACACACACGAACGTGTTCCAGGGGAATGAATGTGTCACTCCTCCACGCGAGAGCTTTACTATTAGAAACGGTTTGTGTGATTCCATTGGGGTACAGAGAGAAAAAGCTATTTTCGATTCATGCTTTTAAAAAGTAGCTAGGTGGTCGGTATTTTTCATATGGTGTTTTACAGTAAGACATACAGGGGTCAGAAGAAATACCCCCTTAAAATTACAAAACATGTCTTTGCATAACTTGACCTACATTTTGTTGATTTGAGAAGTTCAAAAAGCTGTGAATAGAAGAATCGTTTGCTACGCTCCCAAAGTTACCCGATTTCCAAAAACAATTTGTTTGGTCATTTTCCAAAAATGATGCTTTCAGAAAAAGTTCCACTTTTCAACATGCCATACATTTAATGTACAAAATGTTCTCGATATCAATGCTATGATTGATTTAATTGGGTTTTTTTCCTTAACATTTCTGTTTCTGATCCCTCAGTTACCCATGTAACCATCATGCAGTACAACGCAATGATTCGTTAAAATTAATTTTGACACAAATGAGGATTTCTTTGAAGTTTTTAATCAGCAAAATAATAAAATCACTAGGGATGGAAAATCTGGTCCCCATGCATACATTTGAACAAAAGGGTGAACCTTTAACCTGTAAATGGGTAGGTAGAAGCATCTTGCATCTTGAACTAAAGTGTGGATTTCTTGGATAAAGGCGTAACAATCATAATGTGGCCACAAGAGTTAAGAGAAGCCTGCATCCAATCTCTTAATTCAACCGATCTCTGATGGCCATTTCGTATTTCACTTGCGCCTCTATTCAAGAGAACCCTCGCTCTAGGTAGTTCCAACTGTTTCAGCCTACCATTTACAATTAAAATTCATCACTTCTTGGCAACAAAAGCCGTAAGCACCACACTACAAAACCTTATTTCTCCACCTATAGCAATTTTACCATTTTTTAAACACCTGCTGAATAATAACCCTATTCATGTCCAAAATCATGTCAATAAATCATTGTTTTATACTGAGTTATCGGACACATAAAACTAAAGAAAACAAACAAAAAATTAAATCAATAAAAACATTGATCACGTTGATATCGAGAACGTTTGTGTACATTACATTACATTACATGTATAGGATAATGAAAAGTGCAACTTTATCTGAAAGCATCATTTTTGAAAAATGTGATTATTTTTGACCATAGGAAAATGATTTTGAGATTTTTTTAAAATTTTTCAAATCAAAATGTTGTCAAGTTATGCAAAGGAATGTTTTTGTAATTTTAAGGGGAGTTATTTGTTTTCTTTGTACCCAATGGAATCACACAAACCGTTTCTAATAGTAAAGCTCTCGCGTGGAGGAGTGACACATTCATTCCCATGGAACACCTTCGTGTGTGTTTAAGTAGGGATTATACAAATATTATTGGCCTTGAACCCTTTATCACCAAATCAATCTGATTCCAAATTTTAGCTAATTGCTTCAGTGGTTTGGATATGTGTATCTTAGTGGCTCATAGAATAGCCAATAGCACCATGGGGATGAGGCTTCTTTCTAAGTTTTGTTCATACCATCTAAATGATGAATAATTCAGGCCTAAAATATCACTGATGTTAAACGCAAAATACGGGCTTTCGTACGCTACAAAATAATGTCTGAATTTTGTTGGGAGTAACTAGCGCAGAACTAAATTATAAGACGTTCCGATTCGTTTTAGTCGTCCCGTCTCTTTTCGCACCCATTTCTTCTTTAAACAATCGTTGATGAAGTTACGATATTTTCTCTCCAATTTCTGTAAATCACTAAAACTTGACCTAGCGCTGACATACTTTGACCTATTTTGACCACATTTGATCATAACCATGACTGACCATGACCACACGATCCTCGTCAGGTCACAGTTCACACGAGTGTTATACAGGGATCAAACTTTCCTCTTCTGCCACAAGTAATATAGCACAGTGACGCCACTTGCACAAATGCATTGATTATAACCAGTGTCTATAGGGAGTTCACAGTTTTGAGGCCAAAGGTCATTACAGCGTCACTTCTGTTCCATTTATAGGATCAAATACCATCAAAACACCTTCTCTGTCACAAATAACATAGCTTTAGTGTATCTTAACAGGTTTAGAGTCAAATTAACAGATTTGGAGGTCAAAGGTTATTAGGAGGTCACTTCCGGTCTCAGACTAGATATTTCTATTGTCACAAGTAACATAGCATATATATAAACATCTACCAAAAAGTAATTACCCCCTTAACTATGAGATAATAACTCAAAATCTATGCATCAAATTTAAAAAATCAAAAACTCATTCCGAACCTGAAATAGCAAAAGGACACCCTTTTTTGTTTTGCAAATTTTGAGCTTCATTTGTCTTAATAGCCCGAAATTTGTTGCCATGGGGACCATTTGATTGAAAAAGATTCCTATTCAAAAGTTGCACATAACCCATTTGAAAATGTTGTTATTGTTGCTAGAGTGCCTGGTCATCACTAGTCACCACAGGTCATCCTTGACCAGTCATGTAGAGAATGTAATGGTACACTGACTCAAGAGCAGCTTTTAGTGCAACTTTTGAAAATGCATCTTTTTCATTAAATGAGTCACCATAGCTTCTAAGTTTTGATTTATGCAGACAAATGAGGCATCAAATATTGCAGAATTAACATGAGTTTGTTTCGCGCTCTCGGTTTTTAAAAGTTTAGTTGTCTTTATACATTTTTAGTAGTTAAGTTACCGACTCCCAATGTGGTACATAACGGAGCTTAGCTTTATGAGTGACTTGATCATTGTGAAATACATCTTTCTTCATTTATTACAGGAAACTCATTCCGAACCTAACGAAGTATTGTATGTTGGAATGCATTACTACGCGCCAGCTTTATATCTTGCTGTTTTGATCTTTAACATGACATCTTTAATATTTTATATCTTCCTTATATCCCAAATTCACCGTTTTAAATAGTTGTTTGTTTTATTGTGTATAAGGTATAAGAGTGTTAAAAATATTATATGTATGTTTAAATGTTTAAATAAATGTTTAAAAATATAGATTTCTGAATTTCTACGATTTGTGCTAGAACGTCATATACATATCGTAATGTGTAATAGACACATTTGAACTTTTCAACGAATACTGCAATAACAGCTGATAAGTTGTTATAACTTCTACAATATAATGAATAATTCATCCACTTATGGATGATTCAAGCCATAAGAGCACTTCCAACAACTTAAGTCGCATCCATTAAATGCTGAGTCCAATGGATTTGGCGATTGTGAAGTTCGTGATGTTTCTGACAAGCAATTAAATTCTTTGGGTGGTAATTGAAGGATTAATTCAAGAAGAATTTCAATTAAAATTCAGTTATTTGTACTTACTTTGTAGGCACTCTGTACACTCTTCTCCTTGGCAGCTATCACATAATGTTGATGCTCCTTGGAAAAATAAAAACAAGACAATTATTCATTTGACATCTTAAGTCCTTAGTTTAAGGTAATGCATATGCAACAGCAAAATAACTCTAATAAGCGTGAGTCACGAAACATACGTGGAATTCCTGATCAGTTAAATGTTTTTACCAAATATTTATAAAAGTAAATCTATATAACGTGTGATCTCATAGCTCATAATTATTAAATGGCTATGAGTTGTCGAAACCTTAACAAAATATAAAATCGTAACCTGTTTTATTTCTACCAAATACCAGTCATTTCAGTCTCGTCGATGACATATAAAACAACAGTAGCCTTTGTGACTTGAATGTAATCGCAAAACAGTTGCGACTATATCAAACAATCATTATGCCGATGAAATTTTAATTCAAAAAGTTAATGATACCGAAACAAACAATGTCCTTACCTATTTGCGTAATGTCCAGAACTAACAATAGAAGGACGACAAAGAGCATTGCGTCCACGATAAAATTGTTTCTCATATCCAACTTTGGCTTCTCCTTCCAACTAATCTTCTTTCTCCTTATATTCTTATTTCCTCTCTCCGTATGTGGTAAATTATGTCAAACAACTAAATAAAACCGAACTAAAAAGACGCTATTTTAACTGAAAACCAACCAATTGATAATTATTGTTATGCCGCTGTTAGTTTTCACACAAATTCCGATACGTTCAGCTTTATACAGAAAAGTTCCCACACTGTGTTGAGTCGCTTTGCCATTCGCTCGCTTCACATTTACGATAGACGATGCGGTCCAATTTAACGATCACTTGTAATGCTGACAGTGCAGTTGCAACCAAACCATTATGGTGCACTGCCATGCCAAAGCTTATGAATATGCAAATCAGTAGTATGACGTTGATATTTTAATATAAGAGTTTTATTAGATAGATCTTTACAAACGACACCAAGTGTATAGCGGTTATTCAAAGTACCGTGTTTGTATTTTGAAATGAATGTTTGTTTTAAGTAAGCAGTTGTGTAGGTATATTGACTGGACAATGATGTAACACAATGTAGCTCGAGTATTGTCATTTTGGTACTAAGACGTTACGCTACGTATTGAAGAAAATGACATGAAAACAGTGGCTTTCTTCGACTGGAATAAGCTAAACTATGATGCAATTTTATCAATTTCACCGTCGAACAATGATTAAAGGAGGAAATATTTTTCCTCCTTTAATCATTGCTCGACGGCGAAACTGATAAAATTGCATCATAGAAGAAACTTACTTTGCAATTCCTGCGAAAATAGCTATTTTGTTAAATACATGAAATATATATCCTTATATTCTTATTTCCTCTCTCCGTATGTGGTAAATTATGCCAAACAACTAAAACCAAACTAAAAGACGCTAATTTAACTGAAAACCAACCAATTGATAATTATATAATTATATAATATATGCACAATATATGCACAATGGAAGATAATAGTAATAATAACAATAATTCAATATACACATTTCAAAATAAGATGATAATTTTAACCAATTTATAATTATTGTTTTAACAGAAACTCTGACGCGTTTGTTTCATATCTTCTCTAACCTAGGATTTTACTCATTCAGTGGTTAATACAAATAATCCTCTGTTCTTTTAGCGGTATAAAGAAACGTTCATACACTGTGTTAAGTCTCTCCAAGCTACTATTATTAAAATCAATATACAAATCAATTCACAATTTCCAAGCTAGGGATCAGCATTCTGAGAGTTAACGTGTACAGCAATGTACACTTTCTAAAGATTACCATCTATAGAATCAACTTGAAACGCCAGTATACACTTTCTAAATTAAGGATTACAATTGTCCAAATCAACTTGCAATGTAATGTCCACTTATCAAACTAAAGATTATTATTCAAAGAACGAACTTCAACGCAATAAGGATTACCATTCTAAGAATGAACTTGCAGGGCAAAGTACAATGTCCTAACTAAAGATTACCGTTTTGAGAATCAACGTGCAAAACAATGTACATTTTCCATCCTGAGAATCAACTTTGGAAAGCAATGTACACTCTTAAACCTAAAACAATACCATTTAAAAAGAAGCAACTTGTTACTAAGGATTACTATTATGAGCATCAAATTCTCCAAAGCAATGCACACGTTGCAATCTAAAAATTACCATTCTGTGAATCAATGTACATTTTCCATCGTAAGAATTAACCATTTAAAAATAAACTTGCAAAGCAATGTATACTTTTCAAATGAAGGATTACTATTCTAAGAATGAACTTGCAAAGCAATGCATACTTTCCAAACTAAGATTACTATTCTAAAAATAAACTTTTAAAGCAAATTACCATTCTGTGAATCAATGTAATTTTCCATCGTAAGAATCAACTTGCAAAGTAATGTGCACTTTAAAACTAAAAATTACCATTTAAATATGAACTTGCAAAGCAATGTATACTTTCCAAATGAAGGATTACTATTCTGAGAATCAGTTTTTGCAAAGCAATGCATACTTTGCAAACTAAAGATTACCGTTCTATGAATCTACTTGTTAAAAATGTACATTGGCCTTCCTAAGAATCAACTTGCGAAGAAATGTATACTTTAAAAAATAAAAGTTAACATTTAAAAATGAACTTGCAAAGCAATGTGCACTTTAAAACTAAAAATTACCATTTAGAAATGAACTTGCAAAGCAATGTATACGTTCCAAAGTAAGGATTACTATTCTGAGAATCAGTTTTTGCAAAGCAATGCACACTTTGCAAACTAAAGATTACCGTTCTATGAATCTACTTGTTAAACAATGTACATTTTCCATCCTGAGAATCAACTTGCAAAGAAATGTACAATTTTAAAACTAAAAGTAATGTATACTTTCCAAACTAAGATTGCAATTCTAAGAATCAACTTGCAAAGCAATGTATACTTTCCAAACTAAAGATCACTATTCTGAGAATCAACTTTTGCAAAGCAATGCACACGTTGCAAACTAAAGATTATCGTTCTGATAATCAACCTGCTAAACAATGTACATTTTCCATCCTGAGAATCAACTTGTAAAGCAATGTGCACTTTGAAACCTAAAAATTACCTTTTAAGAATCAACTTGCAAAGTAATGTATACTTTCCAAATGAATGATTACTATTCTGAAAATCACTTTTTACAAAGCAATGCACACTTTGCAAACTAAAGATTACCGTTCTAAAGATTACTGAATCTACTTGTTAAAAAATGTACATTGGCCTTCCTAAGAATCAACGAATTGCGAAGAAATGTATACTTTTAAAAATAAAAGTTAACATTTAAAAATGAACTTGCAAAGCAATGTATACCTTCCAAACTAAGATTACTGTTCTGTGAATCAACTTGTTAAACAATTCCATCGGAAGAATCAATTTGCAGAGTAATGCGCACTTTTAAAACTAAAACATACCATTACATAACTTACAAAGCAATATGTACCTTCCAAACTAAGATTACTATTCTAAGAATCAACTCGCAAAGCAATGTATACTTTCCAAACTAAAGATTACTACATTACTATACATTTTCCATCATGAGAATCAACTTGCAAAGAAATGTACAATTTTAAAATTAAAAGTAATGTATACTTTCCAAACTAAGATTGCAATTCTAAGAATCAACTTGCAAAGCAATGTATACTTTCCAAATGAAGCATTACTATTCTAAGAATCAACTTGCAAAGCAATGTATACTTTCCAAACTAAAGATCACTATTCTGCGAATCAACTTTTGCAAAGCAATGCAAACGTTGCAAACTAAAGATTATCGTTCTGATAATCAACCTGTTAAACAATCTACATTTTCCATCCTGAGAATCAACTTGCAAGATGCAATGTGCACTTTTAAACCTAAAAATTACCTTTTAAGAATCAACTTGCAAAGTAATGTATACTTTCCAAATGAATGATTACTATTCTGAGAATCACTTTTTACAAAGCAATGCACACTTTGCAAACTAAAGATTACCGTTCTATGAATCTACTTGTTAAAAAATGTACACTGGCCTTCCTAAGAATCAACTTGCGAAGAAATGTATACTTTTAAAAATAAAAGTTAACATTTAAAAATGAACTTGCAAAGCAATGTATACCTTCCAAACTAAGATTACTGTTCTGTGAATCAACTTGTTAAACAATTCCATCGGGAGAATCAATTTGCAGAGTAATGTGCACTTTTAAAACTAAAACATACCATTTAAAAATCAACTTACAAAGAAATATGTACCTTCCAAACTAAGATTACTATTCTAAGAATCAACTCGCAAAGCAATGTATACTTTCCAAACTAAAGATTACTACTCTGAAAATCAACTTTTGCAAAGTAATGCACACGTTGCGAACCATAATTTACCGTTCTGTGAATCAACTTGTTAAACAATGTACATATTCCATCGGAAGAATCAACTTGTAAAGCAATGTGCACTTTTAAAACTAAATATTACCATTTAAATATGAACTTGCAAAGCAATGTATACTTTGAAAGTAGATCAGTGCAGAAGCTTGTTTGCTGGAGCAAATGAGTGATTGGTGATTGGATAGTATGTAAAAGGATTTTATACGCAAGTATTTTATACCCAATGATATATAAATAAGTCAACGATGGACTTTGCAGAACAGAGATCTTCGCAGGACAAGTGAAACGGGATATACATCAGTCATCCGGAACACTGAGTGCAACAGAACTGTGTAATCAACAAGAAGAAGACTGCCGGATAATAAGTAATTGAAGACCTGAGCGCACTTGGCCCCTCAACATGTATACACTAAAATTTCGTATAGTTTCTTAGGGTTTTATAATGTTTAACACATGTTCTAGAGTGAAAACATCATGAAAGGTTGTGAAAGATTTGTTTTGACCCCTGAACATGTATAAAACATTACCAAACTATACGAAACCATACGCAACTTTAGTGTATACATGTTGAGGGGCCAAGTGGACTTACGGTCTTCTTGCGCTCAGATCTTCAATTATTATTAGTGTCATTATACTGTATGCATTTATTGTTCATGTGAAAAATCCTTATCAATCATATTTTACTTTTCATTAAACATTCAGATATTGTGAACTTAATCAAATAGTGTGTTATTGTTGTGCATTCGTGTGAGAACTGGGAGAAGGTGATTTTTGCCTTGGGTCATTACATGTTCTTTATCATGTTTCTTTTTTAATATGTCACCATTATGTATACCTGGCTTGAGCATTTTGGTTGAGCTTGTCTCATCAGGACCCAGGTTTGTCTCCACGAAGAACGACAGTTTAAATAAACAAAAAACACCACGATAAACACACAAACAAACAAACAAACAAGCAGACAAAAGTTTTGAAATGTATATTGAAAGACACATACTTCAATGTAAAAGGCCAAAAAGCGTGACCTTTTGTGTGTAAGTGAAAACATGTTGCTTTCAATATTTTATAATGATTGATTGAATGTTTAAACAAGAAAGACAAGTGAAACACTTGCGCATCACCTGAAAGTCGTATAATGTTCTTTTTTAAAATTATTGTATTAAAATTAGTGCACAATCACATTGATGCATATAACTGGCGAAGGGTTTTAGGGTTAACGTGGACATAATATTAATACTTTAAATCAATATCATTACATAACGAATTGTCTTGTAGACAAGAGAGAAAGCATGCAGAAACGCCTTCATCAAAAATGTGTTCTTCTCTAATGACTATCTTTCTTTATTTGCTACAACCAAGAGTGTAAACTGTAAAGCTGGTTTATTTTCAGTGGTCAATATTTAATTGTTCAATATGTTTCTTTCGTGCAGCAAGTTGAACCACAAAAAATAAAATGAAAATAAAAAGTAATAAAAGCAAAAAAACCAAATATGTGCTTGTGTTCAACCGTTGTTATGCCATATCTTGATGGTAAGTCACGCATGACACCACTATCATTTTGCGCTCATAAACAAATAGCCAATTGCGCGTAAAAAAACAGCCAATTGCGCGGAGATTGCGCGGAACTTTTATACATAAAACATACATATAAAATACAGGAAGAAAAAAAACATGTCAAAATATGAAATTATATACCGTGTCATGTAGGGTATATGTATTTTTAGCATTACGATATCTAAATCACACAATTTGTGGCAATTTTGGACCATTTTAAGCATTTTGGTGGCCATTTTGAACAGCGCCCTCTATCTGGAGTTGCCCACCATTTGACCATTTCATACTTTTACATGCTTCGAAGTACAAAAAAAACACACACTTTAAAATCATATTTATCGTGACATGGTCACTAAATCACACAATTTTCACCCCTACTATACGTACATCCCACAGAATTAGAGAAGTACCGCCAATACGCCAAAGTAAGCAACACTAGTACGAGACAAATTAGCAAATGGTTACATTCGTGTGTTTGTTAATCTATCGTTATATTACTGTGACGCTTCAAACAAGGCTGATATTTCAATACAGACAAATAAAAGACAATTTTTGTTCACATTTCATAGTGAATTGGGCGGAAAAACGTGAATTTCGCGGAGAAAATGAAATTGCGCGGAGAAAGGAAAATTGATGGACCCTGCTCATAAGTTAAGTTGCCTTTAAGATACGGAGCTGGAATTTAGAAGGATGAATTGCAAGAAGGATGAATCAGAAAAAATAACATCGTTTTGTTGTACCATCACAAAATGTGACTCATTTCTACATGTAACCTTTTTATGGGACACCTTGTACAATAACCATGTAATGTATTATGTATTTTATCGTTGAAATACTTAAAGGAAATATAAGAACGTTTGAAAATTGATCGCATTTAGCATTAGTAATATATTGAATATCAACTTTTATCATTTAGACGAAGACTAAATTGTTTTCAGTGTGTTTAAAAACACACCGAGCGATAGCATTATGAGATAACCTTGATCACAAGTATTAAATTATGGGTATAGTTACAACACGAGATGTGCTTGTTCAGCGTACTCTCAACGAACATGAGTACATAGGTTACAAAAATAATTCCTTTTTATATCTTGCGTGAAATTCCTTCAAATGAAACGACTATGATGACGCAAAAAATACCGAGTGTCCCCAAAAATATAGATTTTTGACAATAATCTAAGTTCTTGTTAACAAATATAAATATCCTTTTCATGCCATAATCTATGTACCCTCTATACCCATGTGAATTTAATGTCACAACTTGCGTACTTGTGAGCAAGTAGTTTACAACACAAGATTCATTTGCATTTGGTGGGGCATTTGAGTAGGCCCAATCATAGCATGGCAGATGGAGTATTTTATTCTGATGGACAGAGTATAAAACTTGTTCAGTTTATGTCAAGAGTTCAGTCAGAAAATGGATAATTTTTTTTACAGTATGCATCGTATATAACACAGCAGCGATTTTGACACTAACAACAAAGCCTATAAATGCAAAATATTGATATCATTTCATTATGTTAATGACGATAGATAAAGCGGGCAGAAATACTTTCACCAAAACGGTGATCCTCTCTAATGATCATCTTCCTTTATATGTTACCACCAAGAGTAAAAAACTATGAACTATGAACTATGAACTACAGATTTCTGTTTCTTAGATACCTCACAACTTAGCTAAACAATATCTTAAGAAATTGCTTCCAAAACAAAACGAATCAGCCGGATGATGTAACTTTCATCTCGACAAGAGAGGGTCACACTACTTGTGCTGGTGGATAAACAATATGATGCTGTGCTCCAGAATGCACTATCATTTGGATACAAACTATAAAATAAAATTAACAATATGTTGGTTATTAAACTTAAACATCACAGGCATTTATAAAGTAGGCAAGGCGCAACCACATAAGGAAAAAGAGCAGCAGAGAAAAGAGAAAGGGATAAACTACAACCTGGAGAAGAAGTGAGTTAAAAGCGTGAAATACATGAAATTGGTGATGATGTCCTGCTTTACCGAGATTCATGATTTATTAATCGGGTAGTTTATTCCAAAGAGCAGCAATAGTGAAGGCCCGGTCACCAGAAAATATCGACTGCTATTCCAAAGAGCAGCAATAGTGAAGGCCCGGTCACCAGAAAATATCGACTGCTCAGTGCCAGAAGTGGGTAAGTGCAATAGCTGCCCTGTGAACATTTGACAATTTACACACAGTGTCTTGCACTTACCCACTTCTGTCACCGAGGAGTCGAGACAGTCTTGAGAACCTAAAAATAGGCCAGCATGCTTATATATGACGTGTCATATCAAAAGGAGACACTTTTGGGCAGGATCGTAAATGGAGATATGGCCAAAAATCTGCCCGGGATGATTTTTTCACAATTTGAGTTTGTTGCGAATTTGTGATGTTATTAATGTTAAAAATATTGTTTGATAGTTTCAGACCGGAATATAACTGGCATCTTATAGTTTTTGAGACATTTTTCAAGGTAATTCCTACTCTCAACATTGTCAATAATATTTGTAAAGGTCGATATCTCAATTTCCAATTTTATAATACCATAACTTACAAACTCAATATCTTCCCTTACGAATATCCGATTTCATTTGGGAAAACGGGATTGTAGAGCAAAATATCTCTATAATTAAGATATGTAAAAATCTTAAAATTGATAACCTGCCCGAAAGTGTCTCCTTTTGACATGACACGTCACAATTATAGACGTTTTAGCCAGGATTGAGCATTTAGTTTGAACCTGGTCCCATCTGGATCAAAGTGTGTCTCCGCATGGAGCGACCGTTTAAACAAACGGCCAACGAATGAAGATACTGGAATGGGAAAGACGTGTGCGTTTGTTTTGGTTGTCTGAAATAGATCGAGCAGATTTATATCATTTGTCTGAATCCGGGTGATATTGTTGTTATCTAGTCTACGGACAAAGTTGTGGCATGGTTTTATTATCCAGACATTGCCGGATACGAGACATAATAATACTGCCAAATACCAATGGAAAGAATGGGACAAATTGGTAATGTAATCAGTATTGGCATTGACATTGGCATTGACGGAGTGTTAACTGTTGACCAAAAAGAAGATGTCGAA
Source organism: Amphiura filiformis (assembly GCF_039555335.1). NCBI lineage: Eukaryota > Metazoa > Echinodermata > Ophiuroidea > Amphilepidida > Amphiuridae > Amphiura > Amphiura filiformis. The sequence goes on from NC_092647.1 coordinate 49,774,125, forward strand.
GGGATCTGCAGTGAGAAACATAACAGAGGAAACAACAACAAATTATGCCTTATCTTGATTTAGCTTCCGCATATTATTGAGTATCCAACTGTACCGATCATTGACATACTGGGTTAACTTGAATGTAGCACAAACAGTATGCCGTAGGAATACGGCAGGATATTTTAGCATGATGAATCCATGTTTATTTTAATGCTCAGGAGTTTGGATGTCATCAGTGAATCATGCTATAAGATCAAATAATTATTCTGTTTTGAATTGTGATGTGAAGTAATTACGTTTAGTTTTCTTTAGGAGAAATTATACACATGGACAACATTATGTAACCTCTTGAACATGAATCACAATCCATCAAAACTAATCATTCTGTGTCAACCTGCGGAACCCTAGCATTTCATATTGATATGATGTTCCGAAGACCCTTAAAAGTCAATACTTAACGTCGCATTATATCGTATACCAGGTGTAGCCAGCGGAAATCAGATTGTATTTAGCAATTGTTCCCACCAGACTGCATGAAGGCTAACATATAGCTTTTATTGTAAATGCTTTTGCCCAACTCTATAGTCGGATGGAATAATGTTATACGATAGGGGTACACTGGGGCACATTAGAGTACATTTTGATTACGTAATATTGTTACCAGCTTTTTAAAAGATTAAGTGCATACGTGTCAATGAAGAAGACGCCTGAGGCAACAGATGCGACACTTGGGTATATTTTGCTCTGGTCGCTGCGAATTGAGATTGAGATTCAACCAATGAGCAACGCCGTCTCGTGATACTTTCGACGGCCAGCAGCATTTCATTGGCAAAGCCATGTACGGGAAGTCATATAATCGATTGTGGCCATAGTAAGTCAGCTTTGCACTACTCACGAACTTCAGCCTTAGATACCAATTTCCATTTATACCATGGCTGCAATCGGCTTTTAGAAAAGATCCCTCGAATCACGCAAAAGTTTTAATCACAATCCTCTAAAACATTGAATGACTTCATTAACTTCACACATTCCTTGAAATGTAATGAAGAAAAGCAGCCGTCCAACCAAATGTATTAAATGAACATTTTAATGCTCATTTAATTCCATCCTTTGCAATTAAACCCAGATAACACATATTATTTAGAAGTTAGTAGAATATCCGGCTCTACACGCCCACTTTGTAATTTATCAGAGCAAACCGTGAGCGTAAAGAATTGTACTCAAGTATAATACTAACTTCATTGAAAATCCTTATACTAACATTAACTTTCACACTTAAGTTAAGTATTCGTTATGGATACAGACACATTTCTTACACGTGAAATATCTCACGCAGGTCGCTGCTTCCGTAATGATATTCTCACGTGCGTATGCATTTGTGTGATATTGCCGTACCATATTGGGCTATTCCATTTTAAATCCACACTACCCTTGTGGAAGATTTCGCTTAAGTCTTCCACAGAGGGTGTATGAGTTTTGAATAGACGATTGAGCAACCATTTGAAAAAATCACTCCAGCTGTGAAAGTTATAGGTAATGCCATAATATAAGGGGAGTATGAGGTTTCAAAATGATTACCCTGATGAACTACATTTGAAAAACATACTCCCCCTGTACTGTGGAAGATTTTGGAAAAATATAGGGGTGTGGATTTCACCTAGAATAGCCCATTAGTCCAGTCAAAGTGGGTTTTGACCCACAAAATACCTTTTGGGGTTAACTGCGTACTTTGGCGTAATCCACATCTCCTTCGCTGAGGCACTCTCAATTTTCAAATATATTTGGTCCCATATGCTCTACTTTGAGAGCACTTAGCTGCTTTTACACAGCTAAACACACGTACTACAGACTGTCTTGATTCCTTCTTTGTCTCAAACATATTTATTTGAAATTCCAGCTCTCACAACAACTTTAATTATCATTTAATATCATATTCCAAATTTAGTTTCCTCACATACATTTTCATTTCACATTACATAGTACCTGAGGATTTCCCTGGATTTCTCCATTAAGTAATGCACTGATTCCTTTCACTTTCAAGCATAATAAAAATGATGTCATAGTAAATAAGCGACTTCACAGAAATGTCACGAGGAATTTCCCGCTTACATCATTGTTGATATGTCCCAAATTACATCATTCCGGGACATGACATGTAAAAATAATCCTTTCGCTTTGTAGTCTACTTGTTTTTCAATGTTTGATATGTAATTTTAAAACAACAAACATGTCTATCCGACTTGAAAATGAGGTGCTTTACTCATAGTTGAAAATGCCTTAGGCCTGAATGCCTGAGTTTGTCGACAATAATATGTATTTGAACTTTTTTTGCGGATTTTCAAATATTTGAAGACTTGAAATGCATTTCAATTGACAGTTATAGAGATTACGTGAACGTAGTGTATCATAAACAGTAAACGTGAGATACAGATATATTTTTAGTGTTGATTTATTCATCAGTGTTGAGCAAATGTAAGTTAAGCAAAACCAGATATTGAGTACCAAAAGACGGAACCTTTGTTAAGTTTTAAAAACATTTACAAAGGCAAAAAGGTCTTTCAAATCAACCAATAACTCCAAGAACATCAGAAATATCAACTATGAATGGTGAAACATGAACATTACCATAGAGTACCAAGTAGCAATAGACTAATATCAATATTAGTGCTTGAAATGAAACAAAAAAGTATATAAGATTTAAGTGCTTTAGTCTAAAGGATTCATGAAGGACTTAAAACGTAGTTCCAAAGAAACATCCCCGATGACCAAGACTATACAAACTATCAGCCAGTGACCTCATACATGTATGTGGTACTTTAAGAAAAGTACTTTAAAGTATGTATTTTGTTAAATGCTTACTCGCAAGATAATAATGATACTGATGTTTTGCGAGAAATTTCCAGACAAACAATTGGAACTCACATTTCATATTGTTAATACATACAAATAAAGTGAGGTGTTACTTATTGATGTAAAGTTTTAAATCATTCTGAAGCTGCAAATGATAATAATGAACAAACAATACAATAAGTATACAATATGTCTCTTATTTTATCTTATTTCAAATATTACAAATTGTTGTATGTAAATAATTATACTGCTCGGCAGGCTCTTTGAGTATTCAATCTATGAAAAAGGCAAAGTTTCTCAATTGTTTTGTTTCTCGAAATCTCTCAGAGCCCCTTTAAGGAAACGGGAAACGCCCGCATGCCTGAAGGTAGCAACTTGGTACCCGTACACACTAAACCATCGTTCAACACTGGCAAGACTAAACAACCTTAGCTATGCCCCTATATCAAGTTACCTGCTATTGCTACACACCTCCCCCCAAAAAATAAAACAAACCCAAAACACACATTGTTCTATGAAGTAGTGGCTTTTCAAACCATATCAATTAAGAAAACAAAAGCTGTGCTGCAAGACCAACGTAATAAGTAACAGCTATTGCTTCCGTTTAGACAAGAAAAAAAAATCAAGAAAGATAAAATATCCAGTGATATCTCCTTGACATTTCCCAGCATCGATCGAATGACAACCAGAGAGTATTATTTTATCAATTAGAGATTATCAAGCTTTATGTCCCGATTATTTACTATGAAAAAGCCTCCCTAACGGAATGATGACGGCTTGTTACTATGTTTCTAATAGTTGTAATGACCAGTACATGTTGTGTGATATGTGAAGGCGATAGTGTTTTATGGCTGCCTCAGGAAACTCATAACAATCACATGGAATAATTTCAAGAGTCTTGCATAAAAGTCTATACGGACCATTTGTACACATAACTTGTGTCAACTTTGGGGAATAGTGAAGACCTTATTGTGTTGAGCCCTGTAAAAGATGATCGGTTTGCCTTACTTTCAAATATCACCTTTGACCCTGGTACCGACTCATCGCACTGTCATCATGACGTGTTTGACAATAAGATCAAATGGTAAGCTACATTATAGTAACAATTAATGACACATCTTCTGTATTTAGACTAGAGAAGTTAGAGAAGAGGAAGATAAAAAGATACGAAGAAAATTAAACAGCAACAGCCAGCGATATCTCATGAATGCAGACGAGGAGCCAATACACTTAGTCCTCTCGGCTGAGCCAGAGGGCGTCATCACGAGATAATCGGAATATCCTTGGGGCTGCGCCCTCGGGATATTCCTCGGTTCCAAAGGCAAAATGTTTAGGTTTTCACAATGTCCTCCAAATAACTAATGCGCAGGTATTAACCTATAATCAATCTTGCTGAAAAAGGGCAATGAAATGCTACATTATTCTTTACAATACTTCATGACACTATCGAAAATAATGAATATGGGTGGAAATCGCCAACTGGTAGGGCATGTTGTTAGACTACGGAATTTATATAAAGTGTAACGTGACTGATATCGTCTAAAAAGTTCATCCGGTACCTTTAGTTTGCTGTTGTTCACCAATTAAAGTGTAAGAGATTTGAATATTGGTATTAAAATTAGGCTTAGTGTTAAGGGTAGGGTCAGGGCTATGACAAGAAAACTAAACACAAATTCTAATCAATAGTGTCATAATTTAATTGATATAAAAAGCAAAGCATTCCAACTCAAGCTGCATAGATTAAATACATGGCAGCAATATGCTAACAATAAATATTTCTTAAAGTCACATAGCAGTGTCAAAAAAACAAACCTTCATGTCTCACACTCCCTTGAGCTGCTGCAATCCCACCCCATTATGACATCATCCATTGATTTTGTGACTTTGCCTTTACTGCTAAACCTCAACTAACGAATTATGAAATACGTAAGCTGCGTCATAGATTTCTTTTTTGTGCGTGATTAGATACTGTTATGCTGGTTTCATAGTGCCTCCCCGCTTGCCGCTGAGCGGCGTGAAGCACGCGCAGTACAGACAAACAGACACAGGGGGGGCCGGCCAAGATTGGCTCAATTTTGACGTTGTCATTGGTTTTACACGTAAACACAAAAATGTCTCAAATTATTCCAAAACTGTACGTATGTTATTAAGCACTATTTTATCAGTCTAAATCCGTTGAGGTTCGCCAGTGAACCTCATTGTAAGTACTTTTTTTTTGATTTTTTTTTTATGAATAACGCACGATATGTTACGATATATACTGAAAATTTCCTCTACGTGTATCAATGAGTTTATGTGGTGTAGTGGTTACGGATCTCGCCGCCCACGCAAAGGGTCCCGAGATCGATTCCCATCCCCGGCGATGATTAAAAATTTTTCTTCTGCTTTTTTCTTTGAATTTAAAATTATTTATTTTCATGTGAAAATGTATATATTGCACTGGGAAATATATTTTGTGCATTTTTTTTCTGTAATGGGGCCACCCGGCCAATAGAGCTAAGAACGGATCTTGGCTCCGGGAAAAAATAATTGCGTCCATCGTGCAGGCAGTGTTGCCGTCATATTGTCTGTTTTGTTTACGCTTTTGGCTGTTGCCACATTGAATAATGTAGTCCACCATCGTCTGAACAGACACAAGCAAGGCTTGTCATTGAATGATACTTCATGCCGCTTTCCGCAGCGCCAAGCGACATTGAAGTTTAGGGCATTTCGTGATCCACAGCATCATACCCCACTTTTCTAAAAAAAAAGAGATTTTTATATCACTTGAAACCACTGGCTGCATAATGTTTACGCACAAAAGAATTCTTGCAGAATTAGTTTAGCAAAGATATCGTGAAATTTGAATTTCGTTCTGGTATGCCAGAACGAAATTACAACACATTGTCTATGGAGCAGTGTAATACACATAATCATGCATAACTCGCAAACGCAAAATCGGAATCAACTGAAATTTTGGGAATAAGCTTTTTCGCGGATATCTACTGGAAAATGTCATAAAAAGAGGATGCTAGGATCACAAAATACTCCTTTAAGCCTCACTTTAGGGTCTTCATTTGCTAAGAATTGTCCTTAGTTTGTGGGACACAGTCAAAGATGTCCAGTACATTTTCAAAATATGGCAAATATGTGTTTAATCCATTTCCTCAATTCAAGATTCTTTTGTATATCTGCACCCACCTCAACTTGACAGCAGTATCATAGACCTTTTCAGACGGAGGTTTTATGAAAAACACAGATCAAGCGCGACCATCAAAATATATTCAACAGATGAATAATTGCTGGCAATATGGACGCATATTGGACAACGCAGTGGACAACGCATTCAATACACGCTTTTGCCAGTGTTTGATTGGTTGTGATGTTTTGTTTACCCACGGTGACATCTGCATTTGAGCTGCTGCAAAGGTGTCAAAGGTCGATTTAAGTGACACCGCCACTTGGTCATACTCCCCTCTGACGTGCATATGAAACTATAGAATGATAATTTCGGAATAATCAATGGATCATTTAAATAAAATATTATTAGTTTGTATTATTTTAGAAAAGGTAGGCCTTTAATGTTTTGACAATATAATTTCCGGAATATTATTTTGAAATGAAAGAATACCACTTTCAGAGTTGTCGAGTAAAATAATCCAAACTGATTTAATTTTCCTCAGACATATGAAAAAACAGACGTGTAGATGAATCACTTTATCAAAACAAAGGACTATTCAGAATTGAACAAAACTTGCATTGTTGGTAAAACGCCCACTTCAAAAGATGTTCAAATGATACGCATTTGACATGACAGTAGCGTCACTACTATACTTTTAACAAGTAGATGTATTAATGACATTGGCATTTCTTAAAAGATTTCTTGCTAAAACAATAAGCTTCTGTCCTTGTCCTTTGTTTTGTAAAGATGTTTCATCTTTCGATATTGTGCACATTCATTAGCTTGTGATTTTCTTAGAGGAGTATTCTAAAGAAAATACAAACAATATCACAATAGACATTTGCATCGATATAGCAATCATGCCACTCATTTGACGTCATCACTGAGCACCATAATGTCATGTGAAATCAATTTCAGTTACCTTGGTTTGACCTGCGAGATAAAGTTTTTGTAACGGAATTTTTAATTAATATTTTTTAGGTTCCAAACTTACAGGGTACATCTTAATCAACGCTTGTTATAGGTTTTGTGATTCCTTTTAATCATTTTCGAATTTGATTGAGCTCTTTGTTATGGACTCAGATTTGTTGATAGCCCTTTGTAGAAAACGGAATAAATCCAACTGTGATATTTTTGTAACATGTCTATGGAGGAGATGGGGGAGTGGGTATCGGGTAGTTGCAAAGCACCCTCTTGGACGTTTTTGCTATAAACGTCCAATGGTTGTAGTTCCAAAGTATAGGTATGGGTCACCTTTTTCCATTTATACCATAAAAGTAAAAGTATCTCCAGATTGACGTTACAAATAATGACATTTTACATTGCCACATGTATTTGAGTCAATACTGCTGTTTTCCTCATTTTTACCATTTAATTTTATCAGTTCAAAAATACTTACTGGCAATTTGAATGACTTATCCTTCACTTTTAAACAAATTATAAACAATTTTAATTTTTCTGCACTTTCGCCGGGATTACTGAATGGGCCTTTAAGGGTATACTATATATTGTTGGTCGAAGCAGCCATGAAATCGATTTTCATTGTCTAAATCAATATATTATTGAAAAATTAACACTTTTGCAAACGTTTATTCTACAAATCTTATACTTTGAAAACTTGCTTAATTTATTGTTGTTAATTAGTTATGTACGTTTTACAAAAGTGTTGTTGTTACAGCCCTCTTTACAATATAACTCAAGAACCACCGGATCTACAAAAGTATATCTGTGATATTTGAATCCTTCTACACGCTCGCTATGAAATGATCAGTGCAATTTTGCCAAAGCTCACTACCATTCACAAGATGCTGTGAACGACCAAATCGCAACAAGAATAAAGTAAGCAAGTCTGCAAATTATAAGATTTGTAGAATGAACTTTTGCAAAACATCAAGGTGTTATTTGTCAATAATATATTGATCTGGATAATGAAAATCGATTTTTTTTGTTGGTCTACCCTTAAATGAGTGTAAATATAAATACAATGTTGAGTAATTGTTTACTCAACTGTTGAGTTGTGACCTTTTAACTCAATGTTGAGTAAAATATTTTTTGCAGTGTAGCTGTTTTCTTAAACAATAAAGGGTTGTCAACTCCTATCTTCACATCTGAATACCATTGTTGTATCTACAAGCTTTTGTGAAAAACGCAAAAGAATAATCTCTTTATCAAAATGTCAAATATCGTATACATTATTGATGAATTTGGGTAAAACGGTATTCAATTTTCAGATTTAACTTGAGGATACTATTTGAATTTTTTAATAAAATTGTTTGCATGGCGCAGGAGCGGCATGCTTATGATGATTTACTTATGGGATTTACCCCGACAAAATCTTTTTTGAAGAAGCAAAACCTGAGCCAAAAGATAACTACATTTATTAACATAGCTGTGACATCACTAGTGTAACAGTCATAGATGAGACATTGTATAGCATCAATATTTACGAAAAATTGGTTTTCAAAATTGACAAAAAAAAGCTGTCGTTAAACTCTGAGGCCGAAAAATTGGATTAAGAAGAACACTACCGCAAAATATGTGTGTAGAGATGGACAATACTCATATTTCTGTGTTATAAAAATTGGTATAGGGAATCATGAATGAAAGTCTTCACAATAATTAACAAAAGAACCTTCAAAATAGCTTCACATAGTGCAAAATAAACATGTATTGCGCTCTGGACCAATAAAATACTTGAATGTGTTTTCTTAATGATCACTCATTATCACGCTTTCGAACCAGAATTTATTGGATTCAATATAAGCATAATAACAGTTGAATTTGATTTAGAAAGAAGAAGAAGAAGACTTATCTTTCACTTTTAAGCAATTTATAAGCAATTTTAATTTTTCCGAGCTTTCGCCTGGATAATTGAATGGGCCTTTATATGAGTGTAAATGTAAATAAGTGCATAGCCGGATAATAGAGTCGTTTGGCGGTTTGTTTGATTGTTTTCCGGTGAAATTAAACAAAATCCGGCGGTTGCATCTAAAATACCCCTTCATCAGACAAGGGCTAACGTGACCAATAACAGGAAGCATTTCTATTAATTTATATAAAAGTTAAAGGACATGATGTCAATGCATATGGCAATTCTTAATGATTTTTTCTATGTGCTAGACTATTCGTATAATATTATGTAGCTGTTTTCTTAAACAATAAAGGAATGTCAACTCCTATCTTCACATCTGAATACCATTGTTGTATCTACAAGCTTTTTTTTTATTTGCAAAAGAATAATCTCTTTATCAAAATGTCAAATATCGTATACATTATTGATGGATTTGGGTAAAACGGTATTCAATTTTCAGATTTAACTTGAGGATACTATTTGAATTTTTTAATAAAATTGTTTGCATGGCGCAGGAGCGGCATGCTTATGATGATTTACTTATGGGATTTACCCCGACAAAATCTTTTTTGAAGAAGCAAAACCTGAGCCAAAAGATAACTACATTTATTAACATAGCTGTGACATCATTAGTGTTACAGTTATTGATGAGACATTGTATAGCATCAATATTTACGAAAAATTGGTTTTCAAAATTGACAAAAAAAGTTGTCGTTAAACTCTGAGGCCAAAAAATTGGATTAAGAAGAACACTACCGCAAAAAAATATGTGTAGAGATGGACGATACTCATATTTCTGTGTTATAAAAATTGGTATAGGGGAATCATGAATGAAAGTCTTCACAATAATTAACAAAAGAGCCTTCAAAATAGCTCCACATAGTGCAAAATAAACATGTATTGCGCTCTGCACCAATAAAATACTTGAATGTGTTTTCTTAAGGGATGTAGCTGTTACGGTGACACTCTCCGTCGAGTTTTTCGATAAATTCATTAATTTCTCAAAAAGTAAAAATAGCAGTTTAACAAATAATAGTTCAAATGAAAGCCATTATTGGGGCATAATTATCGTATCATTAAAATAGGTCTGACACCAATTAAAACATGTGTTTTGATGTCCCAAGTTCATAGTAAAATATGCTCACGCTCTTTTTTACAGATGGCCTGGAATTTCATATTTCGGTTGCAGCGATTGCCCAAAAATAGGTGGTATGCTTATGAAAAGCGTTTTCGCTTGGAATGTAGATAGTTATTGTTGCTATTACTGTTCGCGATTTTAATTTATGCATTCTTTAGCCGACAATTTTCAATGCATTTTACACACTCAAAATGTCGCTCGCGTAAATACTGATATTTTAAACAGTATCCGTTTTTTAAACGAAACTACTGTCCACATTAGTTCCCATGACTTTGATGAAAACATAGATACCAAATCAGACTGCATGTGACGAACAGATTTTAAATTAGAATTGAAAGAACCAGCGTATGCCCTATGAAAATGCTGTTTCGTAATAAATCGCGTTGTGATAAAAAGAGGGAATTTTTGGCTGTTTTTTATACCAAGGAAATGCGTGACCTACCCCAAACTTCTCATGTAGCCTTGACTTAATGTCCGTGACTGTTTGATATTATTGAATTTAGACGATTTGAACTATTTACTTACATTTAACCCGATGTTTGGCCAGAGAATGTTGTATTATATTCCAAAGATGGCGACAGCTACAGACTCACTTTAAACCAGTAAAAAGGACACGTTTCTGCTCAGATGTTTCAGAGTTTGAGACCATATATTCACGGTTTTCCTATTACAATTCAAACCTATGACAAATTTGGCTGGTTTGCGATATGCGATTTTTCATCCTGATGTGGTAGTGATGTCAGTACAGTGAGCATTTAATTGGGCACAGCCAAATAATTACTAGCGTTCGGTCAAAGCGCTGGTGTACACATGCACATGCTTAATACGCCACATAGATGCGCGAGCGAAACAGCTGCTTCAACGCGTTGACGTTGACTGCCACATCAGGGTGAAAAATGGTAGGCCTACATGTATGACTATAAAACCTCAAACACGCCCCTCGATAAAGGTTGGCAAATGAAGGAGGCGCCAGTTTAGCGAATATGCGAGTGCAAGCGCCGCCCTAACCGTGGAAGGTTTCCGCATACCGAATATAGGTTTATATCATGGCCTCATGGTTTATTTTTCGAAAAGAAAGCATAATCAATTGAGAAGGGAATGGATATTGCCATAATAATATCAAAGTTAATACTTGTCGTCCATAACAAGAAGGAATGCATTACGATTGTATAATATCCAGCTTTGGTATTTCATTTGATTACACTAAACATATGAAGCTTTATCTTTACTAGATTTATGCACTGAACATTTGCAGACCAGGCCTTCTACATGTAGTGAGCACCACATTAGATTGTGTTTACAAGAAATATTTATAAAATAAATAAATAACATGAATCCATATAAGATTTATATAGTGCACCAGAGGATACAAAGCCCTGTAATTTCGCTGCTACTAGTGAATTATCAGAATCAGATATCATCAACTATGCCGATTGTAGCCGATTAGATTGTAACATCCACTTATTATCTCAGCAGTTCCCCAAAGTCCATTGGATGAAGAAAGATGTGAGCGGTATGAATTAATAAGTGTCGCCTCCTAGAAATATCCTAGATCACCAGCTTGGATGATAAAATATTATCTAGAAACACGCATCTGTTTTTCAAGGTCTCCCTTTCATCTATTGACCTTAAAGAAAGGATTAAAATTATTGAATAGAGTCCATGACCTGACGCAACGCATTATTAATGAGTAGCTATTAGGGACAGTCATGATGTTATGGTTGAGCGAGCAACGTATGACCACTACACAGGTCAATGGCCTGATTGCGATCTGGCGGGTTTTTAAAAGCACGGTCCCTGAACTACGGTGTACCATGAGGGACATGCAAACTTAAAATAATTTTTCACAAACTCAAATATTTTTTGCAAACTGAAATGATTTTCTACAAACTCAAATATTTTTTTTACAAACTCTAATAATTTTTTTACAATCTCAAATAACTTTCTACAAACTCAAATAATTTTTACAAACTTGAAATATTTTTTTGCAAACTTTCGACTTTCACGAGAGAGCAAGACTCCCAGCGAGACTCAGGCTATCGAGATTGAGTCTATGCGCGATGCGATATGATTTTTTTTTTAAAGAAGGGTCTTAGACCGCTCGGCCACACGACTTGTTGGTATCCATCTTGAATTTTTTTAAACATATAATCGCAACCTCAACATAGGCTTACCACGTGGCAAGCAAAGGCAGAAAACGTACCATATTTTGGAATTTTATTTGCTTAAAAACATTAATGTGTATTAATAGCGCCCAATTGTTGTTAAGGAGGATGTGTACTCTCAGACATGCATGTAGTAAAAGTGCAATAACTTTGTAATTATTCGCACAAGACATATAAAAGTATACATTTTTATGAAGGCAAGACATCAATAAATCTTAATATAAATACAGATTTGGGGTAAAAACAACAATTCTGAAGAAAATGACAAAAAGTGAGTTTTTGGCAATATTTGTTAGGTACATCATAACAAAAAACACTCTTTCCAAAATATTTTATTTTGTTTTTAGCTCAAACTTGAGGCTCCATTCCAAAAACGTTTTTTTTAAATATTTTTTTATATCAATTGGCCTTATATTTTGAGATATTGACCATATAAGACATCAAATTGAACTTTTAAAATTCACAAACGCCTATTTGCACAAAATGATGCCTAAAATCGGAAATAGACCAAAATATAAAAAAATGAGAAAACCGTTTCTTGAGTCAATCGTGCTTTTTACGATGATCATATTTGCTTACCTAGATGCTGTATTTATTGAGTTATCGTGTACCTAAATCGTCATTTTACCGAGAAAATGAACATTGAAATAATGGCCGTTGAAGTTTAAAGTGGTCACATTTTGCACTTTCATCGAATTTCACAGGGAATAGGGCAGTTTTCGTTTTTGTACCTTATATTACGTGAACATCGGGTAAATCCACAGCCCCTTGAGAAGTTTGAGCGAAATCCATTCATAACTTGATATTTAAATCGGGGAAAGAACTTGAAAAACCCACATTTTGTCAGCTAAAACGGAGCCATTTGACCACTGGGTTTTTGTGAAATCAGTGCTTCCGTGGTGTTTCCATAAGATGCGCCGCGCATGCAGATAAGCGTCGCGTATGCGTAGCGTATTTGTGCGTTAACAAATTGCGCGATACGCAACGCAATGCGTTGTTGGGCGCGTGTACCCTGCTGGTTCAACAAAGATTTTCTTTCCTTTTCAATTTCAAACACGAGTGGAATAGTGAAATAAAATCCTTAAAATATTGCAGTTGGAGTTTACAAATCTGGATTTTCATTCCTTTTATTTATAAAAACATAACAAAGTGCAAACATAAAAAAACCCTCAATTTTGCGAAAGAAACAATGTCTAGAGTACACAGCCGCGTTAAGAGGCGCACCATTTGATTTCCAAGGGGCATGCCCACTAGTGAGACGAAAAAACAACTTCGCCCACTAGTGAGATGGAATTTTTTTTTTGCCTCACTGGTGAGTAAAACAAATTTCTCCCACCCAACTTTGTATAAAGGTATACATTATAATTGAAAAATAAATAAATAAATAAAAAAAGGCGGTGAAAATAAATCCTCCCTTTGGAGGCGATAAAAAATACAAAAAAAATTCTGCCTGACCCAAACTCCCATGCACCCCTGAGAATCTAATGGTGCGTCCCCTGCGTGATCTAAATACAGAAATCCGACAATAAATGGGCCTCTACATGCACAATACATTATATTCAAGTTTGCAACAACAAAAATTAAAGTTTGTAATAATTATTCGAGTTTGTAAAAATAATTTGAGTTTGTAAAAATTATCAAAGTTTGCAAAAATTATTTTAAGTTAGCATGTTCCTCATGGTACACCGTACTGAACATAACATATCCGTGGGCATATGACCGAAATTGCCTAGCAATTGACGTCTCATGTCAACACAGTCTATAGTGTGATTAGAACATTATTGTCTGGTGATCATTATAGTATGATCAGTACGAAAAATCCAGATTTTCAAAAATTAAAAGAACCACTTTTTAGCGGGAATTTTCGTAAGTTACACAGCTGAAGTTATGAAAGGGTTGAAAGACTACAATATTATGGCATAAACAAGAATATGTTCGATTGGTCTTTATTCCTATAGGCTGTACCCTTAAAGATCACTCATTATCACGCTTTCGAACCAGAATTTATTGGATTCAATAAAGCATAATAACAGAAAGAAGAAGAAGAAGACTTATCTTTCACTTTTAAGCAATTTATAAGCGCTGGTGTACACATGCACACGCTTAATACGCCACATAGATGCGCGAGCGAAACAGCTGCTTCAACGCGTTGACGTTGACTGCCACATCAGGGTGAAAAATGGTAGGCCTACATGTATGACTATAAAACCTCAAACACGCCCCTCGATAAAGGTTGGCAAATGAAGGAGGCGCCAGTTTAGCGAATATGCGAGTGCAAGCGCCGCCCTAACCGTGGAAGGTTTCCGCATACCGAATATAGGTTTATATCATGGCCTCATGGTTTATTTTTCGAAAAGAAAGCATAATCAATTGAGAAGGGAATGGATATTGCCATAATAATATCAAAGTTAATACTTGTCGTCCATAACAAGAAGGAATGCATTACGATTGTATAATATCCAGCTTTGGTATTTCATTTGATTACACTAAACATATGAAGCTTTATCTTTACTAGATTTATGCACTGAACATTTGCAGACCAAGCCTTCTACATGTAGTGAGCACCACATTAGATTAAGTTTACAAGAAATATTTATAAAATAAATAAATAACATGAATCCATATAAGATTTATATAGTGCACCAGAGGATACAAAGCCCTGTAATTTCGCTGCTACTAGTGAATTATCAGAATCAGATATCATCAACTATGCCGATTGTAGCCGATTAGATTGTAACATCCACTTATTATCTCAGCAGTTCCCCAAAGTCCATTGGATGAAGAAAGATGTGAGCGGTATGAATTAATAAGTGTCGCCTCCTAGAAATATCCTAGATCACCAGCTTGGATGATAAAATATTATCTAGAAACACGCATCTGTTTTTCAAGGTCTCCCTTTCATCTATTGACCTTAAAGAAAGGATTAAAATTATTGAATAGAGTCCATGACCTGACGCAACGCATTATTAATGAGTAGCTATTAGGGACAGTCATGATGTTATGGTTGAGCGAGCAACGTATGACCACTACACAGGTCAATGGCCTGATTGCGATCTGGCGGGTTTTTAAAAGCACGGTCCCTGAACTACGGTGTACCATGAGGGACATGCAAACTTAAAATAATTTTTCACAAACTCAAATATTTTTTTGCAAACTGAAATGATTTTCTACAAACTCAAATATTTTTTTTACAAACTCTAATAATTTTTTTACAATCTCAAATAACTTTCTACAAACTCAAATAATTTTTTACAAACTTGAAATATTTTTTGCAAACTTTCGACTTTCACGAGAGAGCAAGACTCCCAGCGAGACTCAGGCTATCGAGATTGAGTCTATGCGCGATGCGATATGATTTTTTTTTTTAAAGAAGGGTCTTAGACCGCTCGGCCACACGACTTGTTGGTATCCATCTTGAATTTTTTTAAACATATAATCGCAACCTCAACATAGGCTTACCACGTGGCAAGCAAAGGCAGAAAACGTACCATATTTTGGAATTTTATTTGCTTAAAAACATTAATGTGTATTAATAGCGCCCAATTGTTGTTAAGGAGGATGTGTACTCTCAGACATGCATGTAGTAAAAGTGCAATAACTTTGTAATTATTCGCACAAGACATATAAAAGTATACATTTTTATGAAGGCAAGACATCAATAAATCTTAATATAAATACAGATTTGGGGTAAAAACAACAATTCTGAAGAAAATGACAAAAAAGTGAGTTTTTTTTTATTTAATTAAAGGACGACATACCAAATCTACACTCTTTCCAAAATATTTTATTTTGTTTTTAGCTCAAACTTGAGGCTCCATTCCAAAAACGTTTTTTTTTAAATATTTTTTTATATCAATTGGCCTTATATTTTGAGATATTGACCATATAAGACATCAAATTGAACTTTTAAAATTCACAAACGCCTATTTGCACAAAATGATGCCTAAAATCGGAAATAGACCAAAATATAAAAAATGAGAAAACCGTTTCTTGAGTCAATCGTGCTTTTTACGATGATCATATTTGCTTACCTAGATGCTGTATTTATTGAGTTATCGTGTACCTAAATCGTCATTTTACCGAGAAAATGAACATTGAAATAATGGCCGTTGAAGTTTAAAGTGGTCACATTTTGCACTTTCATCGAATTTCACAGGGGAATAGGGCAGTTTTCGTTTTTGTACCTTATATTACGTGAACATCGGGTAAATCCACAGCCCCTTGAGAAGTTTGAGCGAAATCCATTCATAACTTGATATTTAAATCGGGGGAAAGAACTTGAAAAAACCCACATTTTGTCAGCTAAAACGGAGCCATTTGACCACTGGGTTTTTGTGAAATCAGTGCTTCCGTGGTGTTTCCATAAGATGCGCCGCGCATGCAGATAAGCGTCGCGTATGCGTAGCGTATTTGTGCGTTAACAAATTGCGCGATACGCAACGCAATGCGTTGTTGGGCGCGTGTACCCTGCTGGTTCAACAAAGATTTTCTTTCCTTTTCAATTTCAAACACGAGTGGAATAGTGAAATAAAATCCTTAAAATATTGCAGTTGGAGTTTACAAATCTGGATTTTCATTCCTTTTATTTATAAAAAAACATAACAAAGTGCAAACATAAAAAAAAACCCTCAATTTTGCGAAAGAAACAATGTCTAGAGTACACAGCCGCGTTAAGAGGCGCACCATTTGATTTCCAAGGGGCATGGGAGTTTTTTGAAAAAAAACTTCGCCCACTAGTGAGACGAAAAAACAACTTCGCCCACTAGTGAGATGGAATTTTTTTTGCCTCACTGGTGAGTAAAACAAATTTCTCCCACCCAACTTTGTATAAAGGTATACATTATAATTGAAAAATAAATAAATAAATAAAAAAAGGCGGTGAAAATAAATCCTCCCTTTGGAGGCGATAAAAAATACAAAAAAATTCTGCCTGACCCAAACTCCCATGCACCCCTGAGAATCTAATGGTGCGTCCCCTGCGTGATCTAAATACAGAAATCCGACAATAAATGGGCCTCTACATGCACAATACATTATATTCAAGTTTGCAACAACAAAAATTAAAGTTTGTAATAATTATTCGAGTTTGTAAAAAATAATTTGAGTTTGTAAAAATTATCAAAGTTTGCAAAAATTATTTTAAGTTAGCATGTTCCTCATGGTACACCGTACTGAACATAACATATCCGTGGGCATATGACCGAAATTGCCTAGCAATTGACGTCTCATGTCAACACAGTCTATAGTGTGATTAGAACATTATTGTCTGGTGATCATTATAGTATGATCAGTACGAAAAATCCAGATTTTCAAAATTAAAAGAACCACTTTTTAGCGGGAATTTTCGTAAGTTACACAGCTGAAGTTATGAAAGGGTTGAAAGACTACAATATTATGGCATAAACAAGAATATGTTCGATTGGTCTTTATTCCTATAGGCTGTACCCTTAAAGATCACTCATTATCACGCTTTCGAACCAGAATTTATTGGATTCAATAAAGCATAATAACAGAAAGAAGAAGAAGAAGACTTATCTTTCACTTTTAAGCAATTTATAAGCAATTCTAATTTTTCCGAGCTTTCGCCTTGATTATTGAATGGGCCTTTAAATGAGTGTAAATGTAAATAAGTGCTTGGCGGTTTGTTTGATTGTTTTCCGGTGAAATTAAACAAAATCCGGCGGTTGCATCTAACATACCCCCATCATTAGACAAGGGCTAACGTGACCAATAGCAGGAAACATTTCTATTCATTTATATAAAAGTTAAAGGACATGATGTCAATGTATATGGCAATTCTTAATGATTTCTTCTATGTGCTTGACTATTCGTATAATATTATGTAGCTGTTTTCTCAAACAATAAAGGAATGTCAACTCCTATCTTCACATCTGAATACCATTGTTGTATCTACAAGCTTTTGTGAAAAACGCAAAAGAATAATCTCTTTATCAAAATGTCAAATATCGTATACATTATTGATGGAGTTGGTTAAAACGGTATTCAATTTTCAGATTTAACTTGAGGATACTATTTGAATTTTTTAATAAAATTGTTTGCATGGCGCAGGAGCGGCATGCTTATGATGATTTACTTGAAGCAAAACCTGAGCCAAAAGATAACTACATTTATTCACATAGCTATGACATCACTAGTGTAACAGTTATAGATGAGACATTGTATAGCATCAATATTTACGAAAAATTGGTTTTCAAAATTGACAAAAAAGTTGTCGTTAAACTCTGAGGCCGAAAAATTGGATTAAGAAGAACACCACTGTAAAAAAATAAATGTAGGGATTGACGATACTCATATATTATGTGTTAAAATAATTGGTATAGGGAATCAAGAAAGTCTTTACAATAATTAACAGAAGAGCCTTCAAAATAGTGCCGCATAATATAGTGCAAAATAACTCTGTACACACGTATTGCGTTCTGCACCAATGGGCTATTCCAGAAATTAAAGGCAGCCCCTAAAGAAGACATAGGAATCCAAAAAAATTTCATAATTTTTTGCGCTGGCAATTCCCCCCAAAACAAATGGTCATTATTTTCACAACCGTAAAGAAGACATGGGAATTCCCAAGAAAAAGATACCTTTTTATTTTAGGCTTGGGAATCCCCATAAATTTTGGCAAATATTTGCCTGTCTTTAGGGACACTGGAAAGTCCCAATTTTTTAATCATTTTAAAAAGAAGAAGAAGAAAATAAGATTTGGGTACTAAATATTCAGGTTGCTCTCTCGGTAAACCGCATTTTTTTTTTGGTGGGGGCGATTGACCTGTTAAGATTAAGTCAAAAGAAAGTGTAATTTGCCAAAAACATTCATGTTTATCTTCCCGATTGATTTTAATACACGGAACACCCGCCTACGCTCTCCTTAATTAAAGAACCAATTTTAAATAATGCTTCATGGTTGAACAACATTTTTAAATTTGCCGAGTTCACTTGTACACCAATTTTCTATATTAATTTTTATAGATCTATTTAATCAAATTTTTCTTAATTTTTCACATTGGATATGATAAAACCATCTCAATATATCAGCAATTCCACTCCTTGACAGAGGCAGATCTGTGTTATGTGACAAACATGTACCTATATTACTTTTAACCTTGACGAATCAATGACGTCACTACGACCGTTTGCCCAAAGACCTTTCAAAAACCGCAAAATTCCAATTGGATCTGAAATAAAGGGTCTTTGTTGTATTAGTGCAGTTTTTGGCTCACCCTGTATATGGCAAAATTATTTATTCAAACAATTTACGATCTAATGGATAGGTAGATTTACTTCATTGAAACTAGTTAATATGAAGAAAGGAACAAATTAACCGAAATGAAATGCCCATCAACTTAATGTAACATTTTGGCCTATATTAAAACAGAGGAAGCTATTGATTAAGAAACAATTGGACAATCAGGGTAATTTGTACCATTATATTGCGATTAATTTGCGCCACTTCCTTGATCAATACACTAAAACAAAGTAAATATTGCCGGTTCCCAGAATATTAAAGTAACAATAAATTAAAACATTTCCTGAAAGGTCAGTTGCAGATGTAGCGTGTTTTCAAATGATCCACAAATTTAAGCGTTGAATAAAATTACAAAAACCAAAATAACTAAGTGTTATACATAACTGTCACATTGGTAAAAGTTCCAATGATACCTGAGGACTACTTACTGTATATTATTTCAAGCATTTTGTCTGTTTTTCTGTAGTTTCTTGTCACTTGTTGCATTTATGTCTGCTGCAGGTTCCAGTAACTTGTTGTGTTTCATTTTAAACGGCTTTATTTTCTATGGTCAAATTGTTTGCCAACTTCAAAAACTTATTTTCAAAAATTATTTGATATCAGAAGGACATTCATCGGATTCGGAATGCAATTCGATATGTCTGATGTGCTCTAATGTCCCACAAAAATACTGTCCAAACGTTCATACCCCAGCCCTTAAAGGCATTTTACTTTGTTAAAATATCTATAATTATATGTGATGCGATCAAGCAAAATCAGTCGGAACTCGGAAATATTAATTTCTCAGTTTCTTACCAGATAGTAAGAGGCATTTACAAAGCTGCATTTTGCAGAAAACACCATTGAATTTGAACAACCAGTACCAAAGATATGAGCAATTAAAGAGTTTCCAAAACAATAGGAAAGAAAGGGAAATGTTACCTTTGTTTGGCTATATCTCAAAATCAATATTTGCGAGTTCCGACTGATTTTGCTTGATCGCATCACATATTAGTATGTATTAGCTAGTATGGAAAGACTCAAAACAAACAAAATCCGCTATCGCAGAACATGCCGCACATTAAAACCATTTAACCAATTGAAATAATCAGGCATTATAACCAAAGACATTGAGAGAGGCAATAGAGAATCCATCTGGATATGGAAGAAGGAATGGGATAGCGACAACACTAAGCAGACACTCATGAATGCAGACGAGGGGGCCTACCAACCAAAACGGATAAATCGCGTCATCAGATAATGACGTCACTCTATGAAGACAAAGACCAGCTATCAGAATATGTCTGGATTTATAAATATAAATGTACGCTGTTATAAGTATAAAAAAAGCCATGTAATTAAGCGCACTTTAATATTACGATGATTATGAATCAATACACTTACTTCTACCGTTAAAAATCATGGCTATCATTATTATAGTTTGTATTATTTTATCTATTATTTGAATAGTTAAACTGTGCTTCAGCACGTTCTATCCTCATATCAAAAGAAGGCTTTGTTTTACTTGTGTAGGTATCCCAAGGTGCATCACAGCGAGACGAGTGTCCATACGAGCGTAATATACTAATTAATAACCCTCTTCTACTAGGAGGGTGGTGGTTATGATCAGTCTAAAATCTCCTAAATGTTTTCTTCCTAGTACGCTAGATAGCTCAGGTATCCCCAAATGGCTTATGTGTATTATGGGACCATCTATTGCACTCATTTTAAACAAACAATGTAACTGACATATCCCATTAACCAGGGCCGACCGTTAAACTCCCGCTTAAACTTCAAGGTAGTAAGGTGGTGAAATCATCTAATATTTATTGTTGCTCTAACTAAATTTAGTCTACTATATTGTATTTGGTCCGCAATAATTGCAAAGCATGCTGGGAACACAATTTTTTAAATCTTGGTCTCCCATAATGTGAATAGTATTTGCTTTAGATGGACATGGCCACATAAAATATTTGATTGATCTTCATTTTTTATGTTGACTTAATGAAATACCAGCAGCGTTCACATACGTCACAAATTGGTTAGAATATGACAAACAAACCTTTACCTTCAGTACTTGAGAGTTTCTACGTTGCGATGTATATAATGGTTTTATTAATTTTTTATTTTTTTTGCATTTTCATAGTTACTATTTCTCATTTCAAAAACATAATGTGAAAACGAAAACGATATGTACTTTTTTATTGATGCCTTGTAAAGCCAACAACAGTATGTCCGTTTTACTATTGCAATCTAAGCCGGGAATCCAAGCCCTTTCATTATTATTAATCAACACTTATATGGCGCTCTAAACAATGAGCACATTTTGACTCTTTATAATTCAAAATGTATTCTGTTTGCTTCTGACACTAGCATTGTGCAGCAACTGATCGGCAATCTTCAACAATAAGGTACCCACATAGAACCAACTGATCGGCAATCTTCAAAAATAAGCTCAGAAAATGTGGCGTGCCAAGACAATTTCTGGCGATTTGAATAAGTTTCTTTTTGAGCTCAGTTTATTTGACAAGCACTTTCCAATTCAGGTGGTCCATTCTTAACAATAATGAGTCATAACAGATTGTGCAGAACAAAAGTGGATGGATTTACGCGGAGAAACATTGACAAGCCAAGTATGCAAATTACCTCCAGGTACGTTGCGTCTCATGCTTTAGCTTCTTCCATAAATAGCTTGCCTAGCGCGTTCTTCCTTTATGACATACATGTTGACCTATCGCCTCATTTACCACTATATTCGTATCACTTTCCGTGTACTTAGTAATAGCAAAATATTGCATGCTTTCTGCGACTTTTCACGAAGTCAACTTTGTGTATGGACAAAAATCTGGCTTATTTAGTGATGTGGATAATTGCAGCATGGAGACTGAATCCATTAAAGATGAGGCTTTGATTGATCACTTCTTACCAGGCATAGATTATAATACTAAAGCTGGGTGTATAATTCAATCGCTATAACTCTGAGCATAGATAGTGCTCTGAGCGATCACCTGTAGTCATATGAAATGCAATTTAAGGCGGGTCAGAAGGGCATGGCAGGCGGTGCTTGCACTCAAATATTAAGACACATAAAGCTGACACACAAGAATAATACTATAAGGGGTATAAAGGAGATCCTAATACTTTATATAAGGGTGTCATTTCCGCCCCATATCCATAATGTTTCTCGGTGTGTGTGTGTGTGGGGGGGGGGGGTAAAAAGATATTATTGGCCTTAGCTTGGTTTAAACTATAAAATATGGCTCTTTCCAACCCAGCGGCCTTAATATATGGTACAAGCACGTAACGATTCATGTAATTGGTCACATAAGCGTTTGAACTATACATCTATGTGTCATTGATGCCTCCTTACCCCAGCAGCAATTTCTGGGTCACTACAAGAACCCTCCGGCAACGACAAAAAGGAACATAATGGTGATATAATTTGCCTAAAAGGAAATGTT
The DNA here is from genome assembly GCF_039555335.1 of Amphiura filiformis. NCBI lineage: Eukaryota > Metazoa > Echinodermata > Ophiuroidea > Amphilepidida > Amphiuridae > Amphiura > Amphiura filiformis. Next base: position 49,796,972 of record NC_092647.1, read on the forward strand.
ATTGACAGTTAGGGAATCCATTAGAGATAAGAATGTTCAGGAATTTGTACCATCTAATAACGTAAATCTTCAAATTCAAACACTCTACATAGACCTGTCTTTTATATAATGTATTTGGACAACAGGTGGATATTTAACAAATATCAGATGAAAAACTAAATTCTTGATGAGATTACAAATCACCCACATGGAACTTTAATACAACTGAACTTTCTTCAAAAAACACAATAGCAAGGTATATTCCGAGAACATCAGTATTTTAACAATCAATTATGGTATATGCAGCACAACCGCCCATAATATTCTTTAAGAACAGTTTTTTAATTGAAATTTCGAGCACAACCCTAGCCTGTTAACAGCAGACAGTACGGATTTAGCTATGTAATGCAGATTGTAGCCCCAGTATTTGGCGCTTGACGTGGAGAGCCAGAAAGTGACATGACCGCCGCGAGCTTGCAACCTCATATATCGGCCTTCGACCAACATAAGCCACATTACCAAACTTGGGGCGACATAGATGACTTCGCTGATGTTGTATACATTTCGAAGATATGTGTGTAGTACAACAGAAAATGTTTAAGGCACTTCGTCATCAAGAACATTTACATATAAAATATAGAAACAAAAATAACTTGACGTTAAATTGAAGAGTTCTATTTTCAATAAGAAACTTCTTTAGTGAATGAAGTGCACAGTATAATGCTTTAGTACCAGATCATGTCACCCGAAGATCTTTCTTTAACTCTCAAAATATAGAGCAGACGGGTCAACTATAGCAACCTTAACGTGGGTCTACTTTTCAGCGTAGTGGAAAAAGCCGAACATTTCCCGCCGATTATGAGCTGATATAATTATGTTATCCTTTAAATTATCTTGTTTACAAATGCTGATAATGACTGGTGATATAGACTCCTGGCTAGGGTCTCATTCTTTCCTTATAAAACTAATATTTCTACCGTTAAGGGGGTACTACACCCCTCAATAAATTTTTGACTATTTTTTCATTTTTCTCAAAAACTAATAACACCCTGGTAACAAAAGTTATGTATATTATAGGGGCAAGAAATCCAATTACAGTGACCCAAGACAAGCGGTTCGACACTTGTGATAGAAAATGAGGTACCGCTAGGATGTACCTCATTTCCTATCATATTTACTAAACCGCTTGTCTTGATTCACTGAAATTTCAGTGTAGTAATTGGATTCCTTGCCCCAATAATATACATAACTTTGTTACCAGTGTGTTATTATTTTGAAAAATGCAAAAATAGTCACAAATTTACCACAAGTGTAGTACCTTTAAGGTATCACTTAGATAAACGACGAAGCTGTTATTACATTCAAGTAAAACTTGACCTTTATTTGACCGAAAGCTCTAAGAAGGACACTTTGTTAATACCAACATAATTAAATAACATCTACCTAAGAACCGATAATTTCATAAATATATATATCATAGACGCAGTTATTATTTAAGTATTATCGATTTCATATTGAAATTTGTATTATATTTAAACCTTAGCGAGTATAATGCAGGACTGTAATATAAAGTCACGTTGAAAGTCAATATTTTCTTGCATTTATATTGTTCTGAAATATTAGTTCAAAAAGTCACTGCAGCTGGTAGGATATTTTGTAATGCCACAATCTCTTGCCTTTTGTGATTTAGTTAAAGATAAATAAAAAAATATCCAACATTTTGTTTCCGTCAAGATTAAGAATGCCACGAGTCTGGTGTTACGTTACATAAGGAGGATTATGATCTCGATGCAATGTAACTTACTTTACTATCATTAGCGTCAGTAACAGAAATCGTTTTCTAATGAGATGGGTACACGGTTTTCAATTACTTATGCTGAAAATCCCCAGTGAAAATCACAGTGGCTGAAAGGAATACTTTCAAAAACACATGGTCTATGCAAATGGTGGAATATAATCGTTTGCGTGCCTTTACCACTATGATTGACTGAACTTGATGTGATGCAATATTGATTCATATATTTTGACATGATAGAATGAAGTATATATGAGTTTAATATTATCTTAGACCTCTGTGACGTCATAAATGAATACTTTTGGAAAAAATGTTCACAACGTCAACAATATTTTCCAGTTTTGAGGGGGGTCGTTAAAGTAAGCCACAGTTCAATTCTAATTATGACCGATTATTAATTGTTTGTTAAATCAGAGAGAAAGCAGTGCGTTAAAATTTATTGAAAGCAAATGAAATAAAATATGCCATTTACTGGACATTCGTATGTTATGATACCAAGTTGCTGACCTTGAAGCTATTGTATTGCAAGTATTTTTGACCATTTTCGTCAAAGTTTTCCCCCGGAGTTTGCCCCCTTAAAAGTTGTCTTGCCCTCCTTTGCCCACCCTCTGAAAAAGTACTGGCTACGCCACTGATACTAGGAGATGACAAAACAACATATACAATTACATAATATGTACATATTTATGGGCGATTTCAATGCAAATGCGGGAGTGAGAAAGGTCAGGGGATAGTAAGGTCTAGGCCCATTCGGAATTTGGGGAACGAAATGATAGGGGATTGCTAGACTTTGTTGCAAGTAGGCACCTTATTATTGATATTATACTGTTCAAGAAATCTATGAACAGGTATTGGACGTGTAAGAGCACAAAGTTAACAACACATAATCTCATTGTTTAGATCATAAGTGACAGGGAAATTTACTGATTGATGCAGAAAGAGTCCACAAATTTAATGTGGGAAGTGACTACCTATTGGTGAGATCAAAGGTGATGATCAACAATAAGATGGAAAGGCTGGAGATGCTGAAAAGACCTAGAAAAGGAGGAATTTATATAAAGAAGCTGTAAGATCATCAGCATGAGTTGAGAATTGAAGAATTGATTCACTCCATTATTGGATCAAGTGATGGACCAGCCAATGAGTGACACTCATGGCCAAATGGTTCACTGGAAACAGCAGAAAAATTGGCAAAGAGTATACCAACACAGACCGAAGTATATAGATACAACAAAGAGATGGATGAAATCAGCAAAATGAACAAAGGGGTAAAGCACCCAGACCACACTGACAAGGCTCAACTCTACATCAAATGGAATACACAGAACTCAATACAATAGACAATACGTAAGAAAAGACGAGAACTGAAGAGAAAGCACAGATCGAAGGTGGTACAGGATGTCCTTGAAAAGTACAAAGACCCAAAGATCATAAACAGAAAACAATGGAACTGAAACAAGTGACAAGCACAAGATCAGTAGAATAGTTCGAGATTTTTATAATCCTCTGTACAGTGCCTGCATAGCATAGCATAGCATAGAACAGTATTGATAAACAGATTGGATATCAGAGGATGGTCTAAAGTCATACCAGAGTAAGTCAAGCATGCTTCAAGGAAAATGAAAAATGATAAGGTCCCCGGAGAGGACCAATCGGATATTCTGAACATTGGGGAAGAAGAGACCATTACAATAATCACCCATATTCAGCACGGTCTTGTAAGATTTTCATCATAATAATCATTCTTACCCGCATGGAGAAGCAGCTCAATGATAACTAACCAAGAGAGCATGCAAGGATGTTTCAGACCAGGCTTCCAAACATCCCACCAAATGCATTTACTAAGCCAAGTAATAAGATGTCATAATGACATAATATGTCATTAACATGTATCATTTACAATATTATTGTATACAGAAGCACACCTTTAGGATCAAAACATGAACTAAAAAATTTATGATATTCCGGTTATTTAAAAAAAAATCGTGATTCGTGAGCATATATGATTTAATTAAACTCATTTTATCACAAAACTTTTCCTTTTAAATGATTATGCATCTATTGCATAACTGTTTCAATAATAAGTAATTTAACATTATGATATAATACTTCACACAACGATAACAAAAACAAGCAAGCAAATTACATTTAAACAAAATCAAACAACTGCCTTTTTGATATAATGCATTCCATCTCATTTATTACGTTGGTGTGAGAAAGTTTGGTTAAATAGCAGATGAGAGTTATTGATATGCCTATCATATAACACATATTATTCTCAAAATAAAGTATTATGTATAAATACTACAAAATCTCCCGACGAGTCCGATGACTTTAATCTTGTCGCATAAGGAGTGATCGATACGAGTGTCCTTTGAAACGAACCTAAATAAATACTTACTTTGTTTACAATAAGTCAGGCACATACTTTCAAAAGCCTACACTAATTTGGTTTATAGGATTCAGGATGCTCAAGTGTTTTGTTACAGTTTTATTTCAGGATTGAAATATAGAGTGATTTCACTTATGTATCATAAACTAGGTCTGACGGGCATTCTTCATTTATTCAGTGTTCCTTACACAACTTACGTAAGAAGTAGACATCTCATAATAAAGCATAAAAACAAGTATATCCGTAGTAGCTATTAATAAAACAGCTTTTCTGACCCATAATAATAAAGTATATAATTTTAGGACCAGATAATATATATAAAGGAAATGCACTGTTTCGCTTCCCACATTTATCTGTTAGTTCACCCGAGGTTCCCTTTCCACTTAAACAATAACATATCTCACGTCCTTTATTTGTAATCCTCGCGTGAGCAATTTTGACTCACACTGTCGAATGCCCTGCTAAAGTAAAACAAGAAGGCACCTCTGTTTCTTAATTTTGCGGACGAACACTGATTATGGTAGCACAGAATTAAATACCAAAACACAGCAGATAAAATAAAAAGTGCGTCTTTTGGCTAAAGCTTCCATATAATACATGTATGTAAAAATGGTCTTAAACATATCCAAATAAAGGTGATGTTAACAGACCTCAATGACGGTTCGTGCTGTGTCACTACCCCTTGACATAAAACCGAGAATATGGAAACGCTATGTTGACGATGTGTTGGAAATTGTTAATAAAGGATCCGCAGAACCCCTCACTGAGCACTTAAATTCAATCGACAAAATTGGCAATATTAAATTCACATATGAAACAGAAGAAAACCAGCAAATCCCATTTCTGGGCACGCTAATCGTCAAGAAATCGGACGGATCAATCAAATAGTTATAGAAAGAAGACACATACAGATCAATATCTGCACTTCCAATCTCACCATCCCTTACAACACAAGCTTAGTGTTATTCGGACTCTAATGGATAGAAAAGATAAAGTGGTCACCGAGGAGAAAGACAGAGAGCTGGAGGAATAAAAAAAAATAAAGGAAGCTCTTTCGCGTTGTGGCTACCTGGAGTGGGCCATCAAAACGGTTCAGAAACCTAGTAAGCTAAAAGTCAATGGTCAATCGCAAACCTAAAGCCGGGGTTTTGTCTGCCTCCCTTACAAGCAGGGCCTATCGGAGAAGACCAGATGAAACATGGTTACCTAGCGAGCTTCAAACCACACAAAACGCCAAATCACCTGATTCATCCCAAAGATAAACGTGATACCAAAACAACAGCAGAAATTCCCTGTTTAGGTTGCCCAAAATCACATATCGGCGAGACTTCCAGAATTTTCGGTACAAGAATGAAAGAACATAAAACTGAATCTGATTTGGCATCGGAAAAACCATATACCAGGACCCAAAGAAAATTGTCAGTTGAAAGTGCCCCTAAGAAATCCGCTCTCACGGACCAGGTCGCTGAGGACAATCATGTGATAGGCTGGGACGAAGCCAAAATAAGATACATTTAAACCAACAGAAAAAGGAGACACATAAAGGAATCAATATGGATAAGAAAGCGGGGCAGGCTAATACACCCAACTGGGATTGCGGTAACTACTTCCTTCCGCATATCTTTGATCAGTTATTGACAGCGCCATTTACGTCAGCTACCAATAGGAAGCAGCCGCCGTCAAAGGTCAGAGCTGGTCATTCAATTTGAGAAAGTGCTGTGACACAGCACGAAACGTCATTGAGGTATATTATGTTAACATCACCTTTATTTGGATTTGTTTAAGAACATATTCATATAATATTATTGTCGCATATCATTGTGGCAAACAAAAAGCTTGAAGAGAGGGTTTTCAGTTTTCCATTTAGTTTGTTATGTTATCGTCTGACGTCATATCTTCATGTCAATGGTCAAATGGTCGAGCTCTGCCATTCATATCTACATGGTCCGCGTGGTCCGTGTATAATTTGGAACGTTGAAATGGCAAAGCTATGTGAAACAATTACCTTTTTTGTCAGATTTAGTGTGTTTGTGATCACATTATGATAAGATCTGCTGACCTCTTCGTTAATCTAGCTGGCATTGTTGGCAAGGAAAGCTTTGAAATGTACACCTAAGTTCATTCAAAGGATAACTATGAAAGGCTTTCATAGTTACCACATTGTGCAAATGGATTTAATTTTGTTAATTCAGTATGAACATTTTATACAGCTGAAGTGGTCTTGGAAAAAAATCCGACTTCGTTTTTGAGATACGACTGTATAAAAATTGTGGCAATGTATCTGGGGCCCAATATAGCGTCATAAGGTTTGAGCAATATTATCATGAATTCGTACACTCTAAGATAGCGAGAACTAATCAGAGCAAGCGTTAGAAAAATCCAAACCAAATATTGATTGTGTATAGGGTGTCCCAGAAAAAATTACCGGGCGAATGAATTTGGACGTAAGTCGAGAAATAGACATCAGAATCCAAAAAACTAAACATCAGCGTATAGCCCATCTTATTTCGCATCTTATATGACAATTTTATTTGAATCGTTTGACTGATCGCGAAGAAATAAACGATTACATAACGCATGCGTCAATTCACTTCGTTCCAAGTTTGAAAGAAAGATCGTTCAACACAATGCGCACTACTAGTTAACTGTCAGTGGACTTCATATTTTGTTCTGTGAAATCCTTTTCATTCTTTTTAAACAATCTGTTTCTTGCAAAACATTTAATTAGGTTTTGTTCAAATTTGAAAACCTGCACGATATTGAAAATGAAAGCTGCATTGAAAGATGATGCTCGGTACTTGTAAATATATTTTTTCGTTAATGTTGCATAAAGAATTATTGTATACAGAATTCCAGCTGGCTTAAGAAATTTCTCACACACATTAATGTTTTTGGAATATTTCCAAGAAATTGTAATGCAAAGTTTAAATCTTTTAAAACTTCAACATTAATGTTGAATGGTATCAAAAATCACACGTAAAGCTGTAAGCACTTGATCATTGTCATTCTTGGCTCAAATGTTCTTTGGAAAGTTAAAATATAACATATTTGCACAACATAAAGAATTAAAGTTGGAAAGCTTCAAATTGCAGATATCAAAGTTTTCTCGGACAAACTGTTATTCATCTTCAGTAAAAACATGAATGACATAACACTGTCGGATTATAAAATAGATAATGTGGACTAAATTTAATGAGATACACAAACTTTCGGAAGCAGTGAGCGAGTATGAAAAAAGCGCATTTTGATCAAACTTGGAATGAACTACATTGATGCACGCATTATGTTATCGTTCATTTCTTCGCAACCAGTCAACCGAATTAAATAAAATTTTTGTATGTGATGCATAAAAAAATAAGCTATACGCAACATTTTAATTTTTTTGATTCTGGTGTCTATTTCTCGACTAACGTTCACTTTTATTCGTTCGGTAATTTTTTATGGGACACCCTGTATTATATGCACGGGCGCGCACTACTCGCAGTGCTTTCGGACGTGTTCATTTTTCGTGCGGCTTGATGCATTTATCATGTTTATATTTGCTTGTATTTTCCAACACTTTTAGTGATAAATTTGTTATAGAAATAGAATATATAGTGGAAATATTTTCTCGTGTATGAAATAGGTTAATAAATGCATATCTTTCGGGGCTCGTGCATTAGACGCAGCAACATCTCAGTACGCGTGCATTATTTTTTTGATTTATAACACGGTTGTTTGATGTATATAGAATTGGCTTCATTATTAACTAAATGCAAACTATAGATGGCGCTATTTATCCTAAATCATATTATATTAATTTGCAAGGTTAGGTGATCAATACTGCCTTTAACGGGTTAGGCCATTTTAAATCGACTTTCGAAAAGTTTTTTGATACATTCATTGATTTCTCAAAAAGTAAAAATCGCAGTTTAACAAATAACGGTTCAAATGAAAGCCATTATTGGGGGCTAATTGTTGTATCACTATGAAAGGCCTGACACCAATATAAACACTTATTTCGGTGACCCAAGTTCATGGTCATTTCTGCTCACGCACTTTTTTACAGATGGCCTAGAATTTCATATTTCGGTTTCAGCGATTGCCCGAAAAAGGTGGTATGTTTTTGAAAAGCGTTTCCGCTTGGAATGTAGATAGTTGTTGTTGCTATTACTGTTCGCGATTTTAATTTATGCACTTTTTAGCCGACAATTTTCAATGCATTTTACATAATAGAAATGTCGCTGGCATAAATACCGATATTTTTAACAGTATCGTTTTTTAAATCAAAATACCATCCAAAAGAGTTCCCAATACTTTTATGAAACCGTAGATACCAAATCGGACTGCAGGTGATGAACAGATTTTGAACTAGAATTAAAAGAACCAGCGTAGGCATTATCAAAATGTACTTATTTAAAATATCGAGTTGTTTAATTTTGGACTGCTTTTTCCTTGTTTTTTATAACAAGAAAATGCTTTACATACCCCAAACTTCTCACATAGTCTTGGCTAAGTGTCCGTTACTGGTTGATATTATTAGAATTAAACGATTTTCATGATTAAGTTACTTTTACCGCAATGTTTTCCCTCGCAATGTTCAAATATATCCCCAAAATGGCGTTGCTTTCTGTCTCACATTAATGACAAGGTTATCCCAAGATGTGTGAGAGTTTCTGACACTATATTCACGGGTATTCTATAGCTATTCAAACATATACAAATTTGGCTGGTTTGCGATAAGCTATACCATTTTCACCCTGATGTGGTAGCTGGATCCTTCAGTTTTTTCAACAACTACGCACGGTCATCGGGTTGTGCTGTTGGTGAATAAGGCAAAGTGACGGATTGTGGGTAAATAAAAGACGCCGTCATTAGAGGCCAGAAGGATTCAGGCTACTGATATGGCAGTGACATCAGCACTGTATGAATTTCATTACACTCCCTAGCGTTCGATCAAAGCGCTGGTGTACACTCGCACGCGCTTAAAGACACCGTATAGATGCGCGAGCGAAACAGCTGCTTCAACGCGTTGACGTCACTGCCACATCGGGGTGAAAACTGGTATAGGTCAGGCTTCCTCAAATAGGTTTGTTGAAGCGCCACATGAAATAAAGACTGAAAAGCGCCACTCAATGGCTGCGAAGCAGCTTTCGCGGTGCTTTAGCACGGCTGGGGAGTCAGAGGGTGCCCCCTGTGAAGTTAACGTGGTTTTTTTAAGTTGAGGTGCAAATGACGCCATTTGGTGCAATATTTTGCACTATTTTAGCCTGTCTTTACACGGAGAACATGGGAATTTATTTATTTATTTATTTATTTATTTATTTATTTATTTATTTATTTATTTATTTATTTATTTTAAATCTAAACGGCGCCTCGCGCCACTCGGGAAGCCACGCTATTTGCGGACCCCTGGTATAGGTAATAGATGACTATGAAAACTTTCCGCATACCGAATATGGGTTTAGCCCATATTTAACTGCCTTTAGGCCCTATGATTTATTTTTAGAAAAGAAAGCCTAAGACTGGAGCCTAATCAATTGAGAAGGGAATGGATTTTGTCACAGTAATATCAAAATTAATATCGTCCATAACAAGAAGGAATGCATCACGATTTTTTGATATCCAGCTATAGTATTTTAATTGATTTACACTGAACATGAAGCTATAATATCTCTACTATATAGCTTCATGCATGGACATTTGCAGACCGACCTTCTCCATGTAGCGAGTACCACATTAGATTGTGTTTACAAGAAATATATAATAAGCGCCACTTCCACGAAATGTCCTATATGCCAGCAACTTTGATGATAATATATTATCTACAACATCACACCTGTTTTTCAAGAACTCTCTTTTATCTATTCACCTCAAAGAAAGGATTAGAATTATTATAATAGAATCCTGACCTGATGCAACGCATTTTTAATGAGTTGCTGAGGGACTAGAAATCTTTATGGTCGAATGAACAACGTATGACCACTACACAGGTCAATGGCCTTATTGTGTTCTGGCGGGTTATTTAAAAGCACGGTCCCTGAATTTTTCCAGACAAGGAACAATAGGAACAAATTGCCTGGCAATGGGGTCACATATAATCCCAGTCTATAGTGTGATCAGAACATTATAGGCAGGTAATCATTATAGTATAATCAGTACGAAAAGTCCAATGCGATTTTTAATGTATTTAAAAAATTCAAAGAACCACTTTTTAGCGGGAATTTTTGCAAGTTACACAGCTGAAGTTGTAAAATGGTTGAAATACTACAATATTACGGCGTAAACAAGAATATGTTTGTTTGGTCTTTGTTCCTACAGCCACATCCCTTAAAACAGATGGAATAGGTGAAACAAGCAGCGAAGAAATTTTATAAACATATTTCATCAAAATATAAAAGAAATTGTTTGTATTAAAAGCTTGAAAGAGTAATTTTCAGTAACTAAATAGCGCCACCAATTTTTTCATAAATAGATACATTTTATGTCCAAAAAGCTTTAAAAATGCTGTAAAAGTGAATAATTTTGTAAAAGAGGGTAAATTTAAAGTTGAAAATGACTCAAAAGCATCTGTATACATTAACATGATATCGCTTTTAGCTGTTTAAGCCTAAAATTGGGTTGTACATGATGTTTTGTTTGAAAAACTAAAAATTATCACATCACACAGCCGTAAATAAAGCGACGGAATTAATATTTTCTTTCAAAGGTTTACGTTCCTAGAATTTAAGATCAATTTATTATGAAATCAACATTTGAAAAGTCTTGGATAGAGAACAATAAAACAAAGTGACTTTAAATTAATCTCCGTAAATGTTTTGGGAATAACATAATACCGAATGACATTTCATCATATCAACACAGACATAAACAAGAACATCTGAAGTTTAGTTTTATTTTAATGTAACTAAAACAAGCGATGGAGATTCAAAAACATTTGCTCATACAAAGCGATAAACAGAAAACTCGAAGCGGTGGGTGTACATCGTCCTTGTCATTCAATGTGCTGTGTTCCCTGGGGGCACTTCCATTAACATACGTCATGTGCCCATGAAAAGACCCCGGTATTTTTGGCAAATCCTACACCCAATGACCCCGTGTTTTTCAGTAGCCTACACTGAATGACCCCCTTTCTTGAACAATTAGTCCTCAAAATTGAAATTTTGGCGCGCTTCGCGCGCATTTTGAGCAGAATAAATGAGTTATGTCTATTTCATACTGTAAAATTGGGTAAAAAGCTATTTTTGATTGTCAATGATGTGAAATTTTAGTCGCTCCCATACAAAATCACCCCATTTTGACATTGCCAACACCGAATGACCCCCTTTTTTCTGAAAATTTCTACACCGATAGAGCACTATTTTTTTTATAGTTTCGTACGCTGGTGGGCACAGGTACGTCACTTTCATATTCGAGTGCCCCCCGGACTATGTCCCATCTGTTTAAAGGTCACCGTCATTCACTTGTTCGGAATATCCCAAAAGCCTTTACGCTTGAAACTGAGAATACGTCACTTTAATGCACACTTTTGACTGGTTGAGTCACTCGATAGCCCAGTAAAATTAAGGAAATACGAGGTTAGCCCACCACTATTGCAACAGAATCCATTTCATCACCATTCATTTCAGAAAAGCATACTATATAACACATCAAAATTTACTCAATTCCAAGTAGTGGAACAGTACCTAATTATTTGCACAAATCCAAAATGGCCGCTTATGCAGGCGTTAAAAGTTCAAAGGTGGTCGTGTAGTTTGACCTGTCTCCGACATAAAGTTATTGACTTTATAGGCAAAAAGGTCAAAGGTTAAAATTCGGGGTCCACAGACGTGTACAGTTGACAAATGCTCCGATTTTAACCAAACTGTCTTAAATTATGCCTTTGGAAAAATAAATCAAAATGAGAAAGTTGCATTGTTTTGGATAATTTGTTACATAGGTAACATCACAAAATAGTTCAAGGTCAACAGTGCTCATTGGAATTTGGTCTTTGTTGGTAGCAAACCACCTGAGATATGGCAAACTATTCTTTATTTCAAATGTTTTTGCAAGCGGAGCAATCTGAGACCATTTTTGATAAAAATCAGAGAATGTTTCAATTTTTATCCCCTGTTAATCCAAATTTTAACATTTGACATTTTCCCTGTGCTATGTGTGCGCCAAAATATTCCATAATATTTATCTCAAGTTATATAGTTTGTCATTATATACTAGTTTTAACTTGTTTTGATGTTTATCTCAAAATTTTGTACAATGAAGGTTCTAGAAGTTCAATGGAAGATGCTAGTAGGCAATCATACATAATGTAAACTACCAGAATGATCATGATTGCCTGCCACAGTAGTAAGTGGTGGCGCTATTAAAGCAATCATGAACACAGGTAAATGATTCTGATTGGTTTCTATTGAGGTAATGAGCTATTTTTAGAAATGCTGTAATATGCCATAAATAGTGAAGATTATTCTAAAATGGTAAAAATTAGATATAAGGCCTGGAGAGTAAATAATTTGGACAGGCAGTGTAAAGTTATAACAGAGAACTCTTAGCCAGTGGTGGTACGGACGTTACCATAATCAAACTTCTTCGCGGTTCTAGTGTGTTGGAGAGAATAAAATACGCCAAAGGCGGTGAAAGCCAATAGTGCTTGATTGTTTGTCGACTCAAAGAAGTTACAGATTGAAATATCTCCATCAACGAACTGTGGTATTTTGCTGGACTAATAATAGAGCGTGTTATCTGACTTTCAAGTGGAGCAGATAGCTTGGTCAAGTGATATCCGAGAGAGGAGCTTACAGTCAACATAGAAGACCATTTTGAAAACACTAGCATAGCAGCTAGGATAGTGAAAACATAGTCTTCAGGACTTGGACTTGGACTGAGACTGTAGACCAGGAGTTTCCCATGGGTAGACAGGATATCGGACATTGCCGGATCTTGGATCAAGAACTGAGGCCATCAAAGGAATCTCATCAGAATGTCAGCCAATCAAGATATCCAGGCTTAGTTAACTAACTATAGTTAAAGGAAATCTGTGCAGTAATACTAAGTTTAATTCTTGTACCCAAAAAGCGTAATTTATCCAAAGTGGAACAGTGCCTAATTTGCATATGCAAGAAGTGAAATATATGACTTACTTGATTATTTACTAATTTACTAACGAGTATTTTCTAATTTCCAAAGATGGCGCTTTTCACTATCACAATTCATTTTTTGAGACAGGCTGTAATTGGACTGGGACATTATCGATTTGGATATTAAAGGTAATCGTTTATTGCAACCTAACATTAACAGTGATTGCAAAACGTATACCTTTAAAAACAGGTGATGAAATAAGTATACATACATGTCGAAGTTAGAATATATAATTCAACATAATGTTGTGGCTTCTCTACTCAAATTGGGTCAAAAGGAAGTGTCGTTACTTTTTTCTATTTAAATTTTGAAATAATTGACTTACTTCAAACGATACCGGTGCCAGGAAGTTTAATGTGTATGTCTTGCAAATTGGGATTTCTTACCATAAAAAACGTCTGACGATACTTCAAAAATATCAATTATTGGTTTATCAATGAACTGACATACTTTGCTATATATATGATAAACACGATCATGGATTTGTCAACGGCTTCAAGAATTCATTGTATTTTTGTATTCTGAAATTTCATCCATGGGATTTCATCATAATCTATAAACACAAGTTGTTTTGTTTCATGTAATAATCTGAAACGAAACATATACAAAGTTCTCAAATGGCTAAGATTAACTACCATAGGGTAAAACAATTTTTTAATATATCGCGCTGCACTACAAGCAGGTTGCACTCCTCACCTGTGTATGTCTGCAATCATGATATCAGCATGATATGGTTCAATGCAGAGGTACCGTGTGAACGTAAGTAAGTGCGATATATTCAAAAGTTATTTTACCCTATTATATGGTAGTTAATCTGCCATAAAAATATTACTGAAATAACAATAAAGATCCTCTTATTCATTTTAAAAATTTACCTGGTTTTATTGGACAAAATAATTTTAATTATTTTTAATTGTTTTTAAAAAACTAAATAAAAAAATAGCCAAACTATGTTTGATATTTGACATCTGAATTTACCTTTGATTCGAGTCGGATAGATGATTCGATTGAATATAATAAAGCATGTCACCACAAGCAGTCAAGCACCTAACAAACTGTTCTGCCAGATGTCTTGCATAGCTCAGAGCGAGGAATTCGATTAGGCCAAGTAAAAAAACGTGTTTCTCGTCTCCGCCCGTTTCCTTTTTGAAGGCCGCTTGCATTTTTTTAAAAGATTTTTAAAAACAAAACAACAACAAGAAAGTATTGGAATTCCAAAACAAGTCAACAATCGTTATTAACAAAGGCTGCATCCTTTAAAAACAATTTGAAATTATTAAAGAAATTTTGTGGGATTTTTTAGATAAAATGTGTATCAATGCAAAAGGTCAAATTTTCAATTGATGGACGGCTTTTCCTCTCAGCTGTATACACTTTTAAAGTACATATCATTAGATTAATAAAGTTTACTTCGAGAGCTGTTAAATGTCAACATCCAGTTTTCGTCTATTTTCAATAATGTCAATGTCACGCCAAACTGAATCACCATTACATTCTCATGGTGGGGGTAGGAAGTTTTTGAAAAAAAAACTTCACCCACTACATGAGCAAAAAAAACAAACTTTCCCCACCAACACTAAAAAAACAAAAACTTTCCCCACCTAACTGTGTATAAATGCATGAAAAAAAAAATTCTTTCCCCGACCCCAACTTCCTACCCTCCCTGAGTATCTAATGGTGCGTCCCTAAGCATATAGGTCACATGTGTGCACGTACTAAAATTAGGTACACTGTGGATTATATATTTTAAAATATTTTTTCGAACACGAAATAGATCATTCTGGGACACTGTGGTAATGGCCCTGTGTTATGGAAATGGTCGCAAAGCGCGCAACCACAACCATAACCATTCAAATCCACATTCTTTGAAATTTATTGTGCTGCGTGTACGTAAAGTACGATGGATAACCACTTTCCAATTCAGGTGGCCCATTCTCAACAATAATGAGCCAGTACATAAGACACCTTACAATAGATTTTGCAGAACAAAGGTGGATGGATTTACGCGGAGAAACATTGACAAGCCAAGTATGCAAATTACCTCCAGGTACGTTGCGTCTCATGCTTTAGCTTCTTCCATCAATAGCTTGCCTAGCGCGTTCTTCCTTTATGACATACATGTTGACCTATCGCCTCATTTACCACTATATTCGTATCACTTTCCGTGTACTTAGTAATAGCAAAATATTGCATGCTTTCTGCGACTTTTTACGAAGTCAACTTTTGTGTATGGACAAAAATCTGAGTAGTGATCTGGATAATTCTGGATCACGGAGATTGAATCCATTAAACATGTTACGAGTTGATTGATCACTCCTTACAAGGCGTAGATTATAATACTAACGCTGGGTGTCTATTCAATCGCTATTTCAATGAAATGTATTTTAATATAATGGTACAAACGCGTTGTGATTCATCCAATCTGTCAGCGATGAATGACTCTCACAAGCGATTTAACGATACATTTATGTCATTGATTCCACCCTACCCCAACAGCACAGTAATTTCCGGGTCACTACAAAATCCTCCGGCAACGGCAAAAAGGATAATAATTGTGACATACTTTGCCTAAAAGGAAATGCTATTGGTGATAATGCCCGTCATTGAGGGGATCAATTAGAGGCAAGAAAGTTAAAGAATTTGTATCACATAGTAAAATGAATCTTCGAGAATATGCAGTAAGTCCAACTACATAGGTTTATTACCATGATGATATGTTCGATCAATAGGTAGATATTTTACAATTTTGATTCAGTTAAGAATAATCAAATCACCCACATGGAACTATAAACTAAACTTTCTTCATGAAACACAATAACGAAATATATTTTGAGGAAATTGTTTCCGTATTATAGTATTCTTCAAGAAAGGTTTGGTCTCGGGAAATGTATTAATTGAAATAACCAGCGCATCCCTGCTGATAGCACAGTGCGAAATTATCTCTATAATGCAGTTTGTAGCCCCAGTGTTTCGACTTTCGAGCTTGACGTTTAGAGCCAGAAAAGTGACATGACCACCGCGAGCTTTGCAATCTCATAATATTCGGCGGCCTTCGACCAACATAAGCCACATTATCAAACTTTGGGCGACACAGATGACTTCGCTGGTGTTCTATACATTTCATCCTTTCTTGCTTTAATGATTATGTGTGTATTAATAAAAAAAATACATTCAAGGCACTTCTGCATCAAGAAATGTTGTTAAAATGTTGTATTTCATGAGAGATAAGAGAAAGGGGAACACCAAGAGTTTGTGTGTTATGACATGTTTTAGGGAAAACCCCTTTGGTTACAGTAAAAAAGTCAATCAGAGTTATTAATAATCTTGTAAAATCCCCACTATTCCAGAACATTCTCTGTATTGCATCATTGGACAAATCACTCAGATTGTAAAATGGATATGATGACATCATTTTGGACATCCCACAGGAAGTGAAAGACAGAATGGTCTATTAATACATGTAATAGATTGCTTTAGTTTGCTCTTGGCAGAATATCATGAGAGTTTGTAAACTTTCTTCTACGTATTGGTCGTTGTTATGCTTCCAAAAGAGGTACAATTGAACGAGTTTACATTACATAGCCAATAATGTGCTATTTTAATACAGCAACGAAGGAGATTTTGAGTGTATGAAAGACTTGATAGAGTCTAGTTTATAAAACAACACATCTGTCAATAAAGTGGAGCAGTGCAGAAAGAAGCCTGTTTCCTAGTGAAAGAGAGTGATTGGTGAAAGAAACACCATTTTTGGAGATTGTCAACTGCGCAAGGAGTTAAAGCTATATTATAACATTTCTGTAAAAATAGATTAGTAATTACTCTCCATAAAATGTTAGCTTTTACTGTAAGATATGTCCCCTTTCAATTTTGAGCCGAAAAAGTGAGGTAAAGCATAGAAAATTGGAATTTGTGAAAGCGTTATCCTCAGCAAATGTTATAATATGGCTTTAAGTGTTTGCAGAACTGCGCAGGAAGTTTTAACTCGTTTGGAGAAAGCAGCACCATTTTTGTGCGAGGATTTTATACGCAAAGGATTTATAAATGCAATTCAAGAGTGCAATGGACTTCGCTGAACAGTGATTTTCGCAGGATAAGCAAACAAGGAGATATAAAAACTTAGATTTTGTTAACTTAATCAAACAGTGTAATATGTTGTTCATTCGTGTGGATTCGGGTAAAAGGTGATTTTGGTCTTGAGTCAGTACGACTCGTATTACAGTATACTCTACTACATCGGTAAGAATGAGCGAAATTAGCTTGTTTCCAAAAGGGATATAAAGCCACGTTTTGTTCAAATTAAGTTATGTTTATAACATGAAAGAGAGTTATAAAATACATTATTTAAACCTTTGTTCCACATCTTTTCGTATTTTGAATATATTTATTTATTATTATTTAATTATTCTAAAGCCAAATTGTGGAAATGTTTTTATCGTGATAAAACATTGATAGGGATGTTATTAATCAAATGAAATCCAGAAAACGTAAATTCAATGGGATTTGATTTTAAAGAATTTATGACGAAGACTGATCAAAGATTAATGGTTTGGTTCTGCTTATTTTCATAAATGACGAAGCTGTTATTACATTCAAGTAAAATTTACCCTTTATTTGACCCAATGCTCCAAAAGGTCTATTTGTCAATACTAACACATCAAACAACAACTATAAAAACCGATAACTTAATAAATATATAATACGTATGGACAGAATTATTATTTTAGTATTATCGATTTCATATCAAGATTAGTAACATATCAACCTTGCCGACTGTAAGCGTAGGATTGTAAGATATAGCCAAGCCAAAAGTCAATATTTTTTGCGTTAATATTTTCCTGGAATATTAGATCAAAAACATAGCGCAGCTGGTAGGATGTTTTGAAATTCCACAATCACGTGTCTTTTTGTTTTAGTTAAAGATAAATAAAAATAAAATAAAAGTATCCAACATTTATTTTGCTTCCGTCAAGATTATGAATGCCACGAGTCTGGTGTTACGTTACATAAGGAGGATTATGATCTCGATGCAATGTAACTTACTTTGTTTGTTTCCTGTAGCAGGTCCAAAAAGTCAAATGCGAAATGCGGGTTTTTTTTCTTCTTTTTTTTAATCCATGTCTTGAAATGGGAAAAAATACCCTTTTCGCTGCAAAATTGGAATGGGAATTTATAGTGGGTTTCTCCGACACACACAAAAAAAATCATATTTCTTCATATTCAAGAATATTTATGATCCTCTTTCAACCTGCAGTAGTTTTTCGCTATGCTCGTTTGTTGTGTAATGTGAAAATGGTTACTCCTGTAGTATTTTATTGTTTTTTTTGTGCAATTTTTCCGGGTTTTTTTCCTTTTTTTTTTCTTTGTATGTGAAAAAAATTCAAATGCGTACAATAAGACGTCAAAAATGCGCGCGCTACAGGAACCAAACTTGTTTTTTTTGTTTACGTCATAGAAATAAAGACTAGTGGATGTACTTTTACATCGCTCGTTTTATAATGAGATGGGTTCTTCCACAGTTTTCTATTACTGGTAACAATCCCATCCCCGGTGATAATCGTATCGTATCCGCTGACAATTATATTTTCAAGAAGCACCAAATGGTCCATGTAAATAGTGTAATGGTCATTTGCGTACCTTTACCACAGATTAGTGATTTATAAAATTTGAAAGAATGGAGTTAGATGAGGACTTATTACATGCGTTGCAAAATACTTTTGATAGGCAAGTTTGTTTAAAATGATACAGACATAAGAAACAACTATTCCCAATATCTGAAAAATACAGCGCTAATTGTTTGGGATTAAAAAAATATTGTCCTGTTTTGCCAAATGAAACATACCTAAATCCTAATCATTAATTTAGTTCTAACTGGAGATAAAAGAAAAAGTTCACTACTTTACTAATTTCTTGAAAAAAGAGCCAAAAACATGCATTTTCGGCATGTTTTCTGACAATCGAGTCACACAAATCAAAGTCTAAGCATTCAAAATCTAGAGTATATGCCTAAATTTTGCTCTAATTTTCACTTTTTTGTGTTACTTTAATTAAATAGTTGGATATAAGAATGAAAAATGACTGAAATTAGTCTTAGTACAAGTCTTTGGGCTTGATTGTCACAGCATACGAAAAACACCCTAAAAATGCATGTTTTTGGCCCTTATTTACAAAAATTGGCCAAAAATTAAAATTTGACATTTGTTGCTAGTTAGGACTAACTGAATGATTAGGGTTTAGCTATGTTTTATTTGGCAAAACAGCGTGTACTTTTGTACTCTCTGAAATCCTAGAATATATAGTTTTGTAACATGTCCTAAATTTTTAGCTAAATTAGATATTTGGAAGTATTCGCACTTTGGTGTTTCAATAAGGAAGGGCATGGAATGGCCTGCAAAATTCCCTGTGTAAATCGAATGCAACTTTTAGTGACTATCACTCAATATTCAATTAATACTTAAATTTGATGATATTTAACTAAAGATTTCCTATCCTTTTAAGTATAGTGTTCAACGGCATGAGGATTTGGTCATATTTGCTGGTCTTAGTATGTCGTGCCCATGGGTTTTTACAAATACGTATTTTTAAATATAGTCGAAGGTAGCTGATAAAGCTGCATATACACTCGAGCACTTTTGCAGAAATGCGATTCGAAACCATACATTAATCGTGCACGATGGGCATTATTGCCTACTACTAGATTAGTTATGTTCGAAAATTGTAAAATAAACCTAGAAAAAAAATCGTCCATGAAATTAAAAAGTAGTCACATATTGCATTTGTGATAGAAGCTCAATGGAGAAGGCACGGCGTGGTACTAATTAGGCTAATTCGGCCCTGATTTGGTAAAACGATCTAACTTGAAATTTGGATATTTTGAGATAAATCCATATCATGGGTAATTGTGAGGGCGCTCTTTCCATTGGTGACATCCTAAAGTCACCACCATGCCACCAAATAATGAGATTTTTATATTTTCTAAGACTTAAGATCTGTTTAATAATTTATTTTATTCAAAAAGAAAAACGTCAAGTGTTCAAACTTTAAAGCTCTTTTTCTCGAAACAGCGATTTTAATTTCAAGTTAGATCATTTTACCAAATCAGGGCCGAATTAAGCAAGAGAGAATGCAGTGATTTCATATTGATAAAAAACGAAATGAGAGAAAAGCATGTCATTTTTGACACTCTAATGTTACTTATTTATTAAAATTAAGACTTACTTGATGTATATTCTAGATTAAATTACATGACCAAAATCATCACCGAGAGAATGTCTGTATCATGTCCTTGATATTTGAATGCCAAAATACGGATACAAAAAAGTATTATTTCAAATAATAATAAAGCTCTGGGGTTTTCTTTTTAATAATATATCAGGTGCTTTCATGGTGTTGCTTCTTATATCATTCTTTTTATTTTATCAAAACATTTTCATTACTTCACGTCGATTTGCCGTTACATCTTGTATTACATCTGAGACTAGTAAAGCCCCTAAATTCGGAATCCTCCATGTGCAATAATTTTGTTATTCAATTAATACTTAAATTTGATGATATTTAACTAAAGATTTCCTATCCTTTTTCTGTATAGTGGTCAATGGCATGAGGATTTGGTCATATTTGCTGGTCTTAGTATGTCGTGCCCATGGGTTACGTGCGTTTTTATAAATACGTATTTATAAATATAGTCGAAGGTAGCTGATAAAGCTGCATATATACTCGACCACTTTTGCAGAAATGCGATTCGAAACCGTCCACGATGAGCATTATTGCCTACTACTAGATTAGTTGTGTTCGAAAATTGTAAGTTAACTGAAAAATAAACAAAAAAAATCGTCCATGAAATTAAAAAGTAGTCACATATTGCATTTGTGATAGAAGCTCAATGGAGAAGGCATGACGTGGTACTTAGTAGGCTAATTAAGCAAGAGAGAATGCAGTGATTTCATATTGATAAAAAACGAAATGAGAGAAAAGCATGTCATTTTTGATACTAAGTCACTAAGTTATTAAAATCAAGATGACTTACTTGATGTATATTCTAGATTAAATTACATGACCAAAATCATCACCGAGAGAATGTCTGTATCATGTCCTTGATATTTGAATGCAAAAATACGGATACAAAAAGTATTATTTCAAATAATAATAAAGCTCTGGGGTTTTCTTTTTAATAATATATCAGGTGCTTTCATGGTGTTGCTTCTTATATCATTCTTTTTATTTTATCAAAACATTTTCATAACTTCACGTCGATTTGCCGTAACATCTTGTATTACATCTGAGACTAGTAAAGCCCCTAAATTCGGAATCCTCCATGTGCAATAATTTTGTTATTCAATTAATACTTAAATTTGATGATATTTAACTAAAGATTTCCTATCCTTTTCTGTATAGTGGTCAATGGCATGAGGATTTGGTCATATTTGCTGGTCTTAGTATGTCGTGCCCATGGGTTACGTGCGTTTTTATAAATACGTATTTATAAATATAGTCGAAGGTAGCTAATAAAGCTGCATATACGCGACCACTTTTGCAGAAATGGATTCGAAACCGTGCACGATGAGCATTATTGCCTACTACTAGATTAGTTGTGTTCGAAAATTGTAAGTTAACTGAAAAATAAACAAAAAAAATCGTCCATGAAATTAAAAAGTATCACATATTGCATTTGTGATAGAAGCTCAATGGAGAAGGCATGACGTGGTACTTAGTAGGCTAATTAAGCAAGAGAGAATGCAGTGATTTCATATTGATAAAAAACGAAATGAGAGAAAAGCATGTCATTTTTGATACTAAGTCACTAAGTTATTAAAATCAAGATGACTTACTTGATGTATATTCTAGATTAAATTACATGACCAAAATCATCACCGAGAGAATGTCTGTATCATGTCCTTGATATTTAAATGCAAAAATACGGATACAAAAAAGTATTATTTCAAATAATAATAAAGCTCTGGGGGTTTTCTTTTTAATAATATATCAGGTGCTTTCATGGTTACATCTTGTATTACATGAGCTCAGGGCCGGATTTCCCAGTGGGCCCGGGCATAGGGCCCCTAATTCTTGGGGCCCCAAAACTGCCCTATGCATGTTCCTTTTTAGCACGAATACACCATGTTTAGAACCAAAATATGATAAAATTGCAAAGTTTTGCGCGCTTCTGCGTCCTAGCTTTTTACAAAACAAAATTCACTTTCATTCGCCTAAAATTGTCTGAATTTTCACGCGCATGCCCTAATGAAATTGGAAAACAATTTTCTCATCTACCTCTAAGGGGCTGTGCAATAGTTACTATTAAATTATTATTTGAATAACACGCCAGGCCGAGAGGGGGGGGGGGCAAGCGTTTTTTGGCAGGCCGAAAGGGAGACAAGCAATTTTTAGCACGCAACTTGGAAATTTTAATTATTGCAGAGCCCTATTTTAATGGTTCTGCCGTCACTGTCGACTATAGGCCCCTATTTGTAAACCAAAAAGTGGCCACTTGAGTGGACAGGGCTTCTTCATGGTGAGTTTGGGGCCTCCAAAATTTGCCGTGGTCCAGGGCCTCGAAAAAGGTAAAACCGGCCCTGATGAGCAACCTTACAGACTATTTGTGTGTATTTTATGATTCCTTGACTTGCCTTTAATAGGAAATATATTTGAATATGACAGAATTCTAAATGATAATAATGAAGAAAAAGACAGCCAAATTGATGATAACAATGAGGACAGACAACAGGGTGTTACGAGTCGTAAATGACTCAAGGCCAAAAACACCTTTTACCCAAATTCACTTCAGAATACACTACAAAACACACTGTTTGATTAAGCTAAGAATATCCAAATCTATAATTAAAAGTAAAGTATGATTTAACAATGATTTTTTTGCTGAACATTAATACATAACATCGGTCGCAACACATACTGGCGTACGTACATGACAAATGCAAAATACGTTTCTGAGAAAAACGCGTTTGAAGGATATGGTACTGATAACATAGACAGTACTACTTCATTATTATCTCTCAGTGGACCAATTCCATTTGAAATTATTGAAGTTTAAGGTTTAAAATATTAAATAGTTAAAAAGGAATAACTATTGTAGGATATATGTAGCTGTAAACCTTTACTTCACGAAGTAAAGGCCCGTTTTTGAAGCTTAGGTCGCACATATTCCACTATGTGAAACGGAGCATATCGGACTTTCAGTGTCGTTTTTTTATCTTATACTTCATCGTCCGTCATTATGTAAAACGGAAAGTTAGGCTTTTCGGCTCGTTTCTGAAGCGTACGCCAAATTCGCGACATTTTATTGACCGATGATGATGATTCCGTACGCAAATGTCATCAAATCCGGTTTTCGCCGTAGCACATAGTGGCGCATGTTGATCTTACATAAACATAGGTCACTTTATCAATTAAAGTTATTTAATTACTTAAGTTTAGTTTTCTTACTCGGTGAACTTGAAGAACTTCATATTAAAACCGTTGGGCCAAATTTCATAAAATGACCAAAACCACCTTACGCCACAATGTCTAATCATTTAGAATTAATAATATACTTAGGACTGAGTGTTAGTTAGTAATATAGGTTAGGACTGTTATTTATGTTTCTGTTTTTGTTTTGTTGTACTCAATGTTCTAGACTTCTGTATATCCCGAATTCCTGATTCACTTGTCCTGCGATGATCACTGTTCAGCGAAGTTCGTTGTTGAATGAAATTTATATATCCTTTGCATATAAAATCCTTGCCCAGATGACAATTTCCAAAATGATGCTTCATTCACCAATCATTCACTTTCTCCATTTAAAAACAACACATAATAGATGTTGTTTCATAAACCTTTACTTCACGAAGTAAAGGCCCGTTTTTGAAGCTTAGGTCGCACATATTCCACTATGTGAAACGGAGCATATCGGACTTTCAGTGTCGTTTTTTATCTTATACTTCATCGTCCGTCATTATGTAAAACGGAAAGTTAGGCTTTTCGGCTCGTTTCTGAAGCGTACGCCAAATTCGCGACATTTTATTGACCGATGATGATGATTCCGTACGCAAATGTCATCAAATCCGGTTTTCGCCGTAGCACATAGTGGCGCATGTTGATCTTACATAAACATAGGTCACTTTATCAATTAAAGTTATTTAATTACTTAAGTTTAGTTTTCTTACTCGGTGAACTTGAAGAACTTCATATTAAAACCGTTGGGCCAAATTTCATAAAAATGACCAAAACCACCTTACGCCACAATGTCTAATCATTTAGAATTAATAATATACTTAGGACTGAGTGTTAGTTAGTAATATAGGTTAGGACTGTTATTTATGTTTCTGTTTTTGTTTTGTTGTACTCAATGTTCTAGACTTCTGTATATCCTGAATTCCTGATTCACTTGTCCTGCGATGATCACTGTTCAGCGAAGTTCGTTGTTGAATGAAATTTATATATCCTTTGCATATAAAATCCTTGCCCAGATGACAATTTCCAAAATGATGCTTCATTCACCAATCATTCACTTTCTCCATTTAAAAACAACACATAATAGATGTTGTTTCATAAACCAGACTTCAGCAAGTCGACAGCAGAATATCAACTTTTGTGAATAAAATGGTTCAATTTTTGAGTAAAAATGGTTGGGTATTACACGGTTTACACCCAAACTATTCAAGAAATGACAAGTTTTATGCAATTCCAATTTGCAAAACATGGGTAAAACTGTTAAAATATGAGGTTTTTGGCCCAAAATTATTGTCAAAACTTTATTGAATCTCATCAATATTGGTTTCGTTGGATAGATATGTTTAATATCTTTCATTGGACACCAAACATGTGAAAATTGAGGATTTTTTAAATAAACGGCATGCATAACATGAATAACACAGGAAAACGGTGTCAAATTTGAGGTCATTGACCTCTGACGTCACGCTCTATTGCTCATGACACTCAAGACATCAATTTTCAGATGTCTCATGTGATGTTCTATATAACTATCATAACAAGACACCTGGTCATTTTTTGTCAAAGAAATTCTTGATATCTCTTGGACTATATGCGCTCCATCATAATTGTTGCCTTGGTGTGAAATGGTTAGGTCAAATAGCAGACGAGGATTTTAATATGCCTTATATAAAACATATTATTCACAAAAGAAAGTATACATGTATAAATACCACGAAATCGCTGGACGGTTGGGTAACTTTAATCTTGACGAGTAAGGAATGACCGATACGAATGTCCTTTCAAATGGACTTGAACAAAATACTTACTTTGTTTACAATTTAAGTCAGGCATATATTCTCGAAAGTCAACACTAATAAGGTTTATAGGATTCAAGATCTTCAAGTATATTGTTTCAGTTTGTATTCAGAATAGAAATATAAAGTGATTTCACTTATGTACCATAAACAAGGTCTGATGGTCATTTCTAAATTGTTCCTTATACATCCGTAGCCATTCCATAGTTAAGTATAAAAGCAAGTATATCCAGAGTAGTTATTTATGTCGATCAGATTTTCTTACATTATCGGGCAATACAGAGCTAAGAAGCCCTTTTGTTATTACCAAGCATTTACATGAAGCTTATGAATAATGCCCGTGCACGACCTTTACATTGGCTAGAATAAATATATCCTCATATATCTCATAAAATAATGAAAACAATTTATCATCATAAAAATACATACAATGAAGCAATAGCATTTCTCTTGACAGATATATGCCTGCTTCATCTTCCATGATTACTGGACTATCAGTAGTGTATCGCCATGCTTCACTAACTGCAATGCCCAACCTTACAGGAACGGCATGCCCAGGCTAAAGTGGAAATGATGTACCGCGTCGCTTTCGGACTTGTTGGTATTTCACAGTCCTACCTTAAATTGTTCCAACCGTGATGCTACTTGGGCACTCAATGATATGTCATGTGCCATTTGCAGGACAACTGTTTACCATCATGTTAACAACACACATCTGTCATAGAGTGAATCATTGCAAGAAAAAACTTGTTTCCTGAAGAAAGTGAGTTATCAGTGAAAGCAGCATTATTAAGGAAATTGTCATCTGTGCAATGATTTATAGGCAAAGTGTATATTCAAGTGTATAGTGGACTTTGCTGAACACTGTTCAGTGAACAGTGATTTTCGCAGGACAAGTGAACAAGGATTTATATCAGTCATCCAGAACATGTGCAACAGAACTTTATAATCAACAAGAAGAATGCCGGTGGGGATTATTAGTATGATTATATTGTATGTGCATTTATTATTCAGGTATCAATCACATTTTACTTTTCATTAAATACTCAGATATTGTGAACTTAATCAAACAGTATGTTATTGTTGTGCATTCGTGTGAGAACTGGGAAAAGGTGATTTTTGCCTTGAGTCATTACGGCTCGTAACAACATTTTGTGCGGCTCCTTGCTATGAGCAAAGTGAATGACTTTACGGGCTTATTGATTGAAGTTAAAGTATAAAATAATTAAGGCAATTTTGAATAGAACATTTTGCCTTTCACTTGAATAATAATATATTGGGTCCGCACCCTTTCTTTGCGATCCTCGCCTGTGTTAGTTTTGTTGGCCCACATGCCCATCGGTAGACCAGCCGCGTCGCAACATCAGGCCCGTGGCTAGACCAATCAGAATGGGAGGGGTGTATACGGGTTACGCAAATTATTCAATTGTTTACCTCACAAATGTAGATGTTTTAAAGTTATTGTACTTTTAAGTACAATAACTTTAAAACATCTACATTAAAAACATTAAACTAAACTTAAAACTAAACATTAAACTAAACATTAAACTAAACATTAAACTAAACATTAAACTAAACATTAAAATGTTTAGTTGAATATAGGGCATTGAAATATAAAATTTATGGCGTGTACCATTCGTTACATATTTACATACCTATTACAATCAGAACACTCCTACTACGGTAACTTTCCAGCTTTCTAGAATATATTATTGTTATTCTTTTAATTTTTAGTTTGCTGCTCAATGAAGAAGAGACAGGGCAATGATATTGGCCGTGTGTCCTGAACTCGCCACCCTTAGCGTTATATCACAAATATTATGAATTTGTATACTAATCGAGTTTCTGATTAGATTATCTCCACAATTATCAACCCTAAACTAGCAAAAGTATACAACTCATTATACAGGGTGACCTTCAAGGTATACAGGGTGGAATAAAAAAGATTCAGATAAAAATGGGATACTTAATGCATTGCTTATTACCAACTTGCAGTAATAAACTGGAAGTAAACAACATTCATTTGGTTAGAGGATAGGGGGAGCCTACTGACTTTGGAAGAAACCAAAATCACAACTGTTTAGTAATATCGGAATACAGGATGTCCCAAAGTATGTTAGAATTTTTTACAATTCGACATATTTTGAACTGAAACATTTTACCCCTAACCCATACAGAAAAATTAATATTTAGATTCCTCATTAAATTTCCCTTCAGAAAATCTGTACTTCGACTATGATACGATAAGTAATTAAAATTTTACAGTAACTTTTAGATTTTGAAGACATCCGCATTACTTACAACAGTGTTTAATATGAAAACGGGTAGTTTTGTATGGAAAAGTTTGTATTTTCTAGACTAAACCAATCATAAATGATTAAAAATTATTAGTAGAATTGTTTAGCTGTAAGGTCATGAGTATTTTAGATGCTAAATAGAGTCCAAATCCAATTTACAACCTTTACAGAAGCAGATTATGCACTAAAAATATCAATCCCATAGGGTTTGTGTGTACCACATCCCCCACCTCCGCCACCCTGCCCATTCTGAATTCTATGACGCACAGTGTCAGTATTACAAAGGCTTAAGAATTTCTTTTTAGAGGGTTGAAAGTGCATTTTATTTAGCAATAAAATGAGACCACAAGCATGATAATAACTTATTGCTTGGCAGAGATATCATCATTTAATTGGAGTTGACTTTGGAAAAACGTAACGTCGCCACCGTTTTTGGATGGCGAATTCAAGACGCACGACCTATTACATTGTTTTTGCACTAAGCCTGCCAGGATTGGTTGGTTAGGATTATATTGAATTTATGCGGGATAAATTTGCACCTTTAGTGTCAAGAATAGTTTAATAATATCGACTTTCTTATTGGTTGATTCTTCTACGCCCTATTATATATTGACGTATATGTCTGGGTTAC
Organism: Amphiura filiformis; assembly: GCF_039555335.1. Lineage (NCBI taxonomy): Eukaryota > Metazoa > Echinodermata > Ophiuroidea > Amphilepidida > Amphiuridae > Amphiura > Amphiura filiformis. The sequence goes on from NC_092647.1 coordinate 49,825,416, forward strand.
GTCATTGTTTGGAGGCGTGACACACCGGTATTGACATTTCTGGTCACGCATAACATTTTGATATCATTCAGATGTCAAGATATTGGTCATCTATTTATATCACAGCTATAAATATAAATAAAAATAAAGTATATCGAATATCATGTGGGCCTATAATTATATAAAATATAGTAAGGTATATTAAAAGGAATGGTATCATTACGAAGAACATTAGATATTTTCTAGAATATATTGAGCTAGCATTCGTATGTATATATATAGTAAAATATATTATTAATAATATGAAGCTTTTAGCTATACCACGAAGTTTTAATGCTGCAGCATTTACAAGCAAGTAAAAAACAAATATTGGGATTATTTTCGCGTGCATACTGCGCTCGTCATGAAAATACCGATCTCGCCTTCATGACTCATGCGGTATCACACTCAAAGCTATTCGATATTTTATCATTGCTGGATCGGTCTTATAATGCTGTAAAACACATCTATATAAGAAGGTACGTACTTGTTTTAAACTGTTTAATACATTCTACAGAGTAATTTACATTAAAGGTACACTTATAATAATACAAGCACGTGGAATTCAGTATCAAAGACTTCGCCCATAATCAAAAAAGTTGATTATTATAAGGTAACTTCAGCTATATAGATTGAAATACTTGTCTATTTTTAACGATCATACTTATATAAGGACGAAGTACTGACTTTATGTCAATAAAGGAGATACGTATGTCTCCGTGTAAAATGAGCTGACAGCATTGCGGCCGATCGGTTAAACCTAACTAGTGTAACATTAAACTGATTTATGCATAATGCCTAATCGGGGAGATTTCTAGAGCGTGAGAGAAATTGAAATTGAATGTGAAAGTTGATAGTTCTGAAGTATGCAAATATCAAGGTTTGAATTTAAAGCGAGATTATTCGAATGGGTTAGTTACAGTAAGTCAACAATATCTAACTATATCGATTTTCTCTGTTCAGTTTTATTTGACTTAAAAAGTACTGATCATGAAAAAGAGCGCAGATATTTAGACTTTGCTACCGAAGAAAAATATATTATATAATATACCTTGTCCTATATAGTCTTGTTCTTAGGTTCCTTTGACAAAGGTTAACATTTTAAGAGAGTTTTACTCTGTTTGATCATATATACATTATATTGATGTTCACGAAACTGTTTTTTAATTTGCAACTTTTACATATGCACCAAATTTCATATACTGGTATCAATCTTTGCCAATTTAGATATTTTGGTAGCAAAATGTGGTATCAAATTTGAGCTTACAAGATGGTGTATAGCATGTTAGATCGTCCAAACATGAGCAGGTTTAGGTATATGACATGTTATATAAGTGAGGACTTTCTTTTTGTGTTGTGTTTACGAGGGCAATGCTTATACTACACCAACTTAAGTGCCATATTTTATAAAGATCATGCAGGTTGCTATTTTGTAAAGTAAATACAACTTCTTTATTCAGGCTATTTTAAGGGAGTGGCGGTATTCATTTTGTTAAATGTTTAACTATTTTTCTGTTTAGTTAAATTATCAGATTAATTGATGTATGTGCATCAAATCAAATACCTCGATTTGGAAAAGTCTATTTTCTGAATAGAGATGTTTAATTGGGTTAACCCAAATAACTAAATCCCATAACACAAAACATCCCTTTTGGGAAAATGGTAGAATCATAATGGTTGTGTTGCTGCAATTATTTTAAGTAGGCCTTTTACATGGTTAACATAACAAACAATGAACTTCAATAAAAAAAACCCCATGGTAATCAGATTTTCATGGTTTCATCAATTCATGAATTTTGTCAAACGCAAACAAAGTATGTTTTGAAACACAGTGTGAATTTCATATTTAGTCACCCATTCAGGTAGCCCCGTTTGAAATTAACACTCCCTGTGTGGGCGAATAAGCTCATGTCTTCCATAGGGGTTAAATGAATTTCAACTGTAGTAGCCCAATATCACACTGTTTTCAAACATTAAGATCATATCATTGTGACTGAATATTTCGTAATATAGGGTGCACAACTTATAAGTCCCCCCTAATACTTTTTGAAAGAAATCGAAAACTATTTAACAAAATGTAAAACTGTAAACAGTTATGAGTAACCTTATTTGTTTTACAAATCTGGACCAATTTGTAGTGTCACACATCATTGCGTTCGGTCACAATGATTCATTATGTAAAAAAAGAGGCAGTTTGAAAAGTTGCACCTTGGTCCATAGGAGTCAATTTTCAAACAATACAGTATGTCAGGTCTTTTTATGTGTTTGTAATGGAAATAAATCTTTGTTAAATGTTCAGTAGGTAATGTGCCCTCCTATACTGTTAACAAAAGTGTATTACAACGTCGACGCATGCTGTTTATTAAAGTCCGGATCCGTTGCTGGTTTCAGCCAAATTCACTATTGGTGAATCTGCTCTCGGCTGATTTTTCACTTCTCCTTTCACCTGGAATTGTGTTCTCAATTTTCGAATCGCATTGGGCGCAACTCCCACACGTCGAGCAATTTCTTTCACCGGTACATTTTCATCCAGCAAACCTATTGGTCGACCGCGAAGGAAATTGGGCAAACGTGGCGTTTTTAAAATTACTGTTTACATGTGATGAACTACTGGCGATGTATGGTCTATTCTCACCGCAGTACATATCCCGCCCAACTCAGCCATTTATCGATTAAAGAGAAAAGAATTAAACACCTGCTTTGCTTTTGAAAAATAAGAAAAAAAAGATTAAGTTTTCTTTAACAAACACATGACTATTCCTGGCCTACTGTATTGTTTTAGAGTTAATTGCCTCCTAAAGACTCAGATGTAATTTTTAACACTGTTAAAAACGGTCTCTTTTGTTTACATAATGAACCATTGTGACCAAACGCAATGACGTGTGACGCTATAATTTGGACCATATGTGTAAAACAATAAGGCTACCCATACCATTTTACACGTTTGGATTTCGTCAAATATTTTTCGATTTATTTTAAAAAGTATTTAGGGGGAACTTATAAGTTGTGGACCCTATATGTCATGTCATGTATCGTAGCAGTACATCAACTAGGGGCAACCTTTTCAAAGTATACATATTTAAGTGCATTGCCTCTACTTTGGACTGATAAATTTGTTTTTTTGATATGTGATATGGTTTAGATGTTACATATTTTTGAAGCGGTGCTACTTGTTGACATCATTTTCATGCATACAAGAATTTGCAGAGACTTAAGACTTGCCCTTTAAATGCCATATTTGGAAAGACTGGACATTTATATACTTTTACTATAGTTTGTAAATTATGAGTGTTTCAATGCAAAATCATGTGCGATCCTTGAAATTTACTGACGAAACGCAAAGGAACACCACTTCATGACACATGGCCAAATGTCATTCTTTATAACGAGCAAAACAAAGAAAAACAAAAATAAACAATCAATAACCGAATAACTAAACAAGGACGAAATAATAACAAAAAACGGTCAACAACAACTTGTTCCTGTTGTTTTAGGAAAGTGTAATTTGCATTTTTTAATGAACATTAAAAGTGTCTTTAATTGGTTACGTCACATCAAAGTAGAATTACAATGACACTGACTTATACCGCGTGCACGTAAAAAAACTAATCTTGTCAAATAGTATGTTGTCTGCGTCTACTTCGATTATTAACCAATATTATGGAAGTAGAAACTCTCTACGTTATAACATTAAAGGGGAAAACCTTAATTCTTCCTCGTTTTTTGCACCCTTGAGATTGGAATGTGTAATTTGTAAAACCAATATTTTTGTTTGCTAGTGATTCTAAACACCCTCCTGAACAACATATCCAAAAAGGACAAAAAAGGAATAGGGAAAAATGCTTATTTGTGTAAAACAAAAATAGCCGCTAATGCAGGGCAAATATGGATTTAAAAAAATCCATCTAATTATATTCCTCTCATTATTAGGATTCAGAAAAAGTATAGTTTGATCTATCTCCGATGTACAGTTCTTGAGTAATAAACATAAAGGTCGAATGTCAAATTGTAATTTTACCATTGTCCATAGGGGCACAAAGATTTTTAAAAAATGCTCCAATTTTGATCATAGTGGTCTAAAATTATTCCGCTTTGATAAACATTTTTGTAGTAATATCTACCTCGCATATGACCGCTTAGTATAATACTGCGTACGTCCCTTTGCACTACAGGTACGCAATAGCGATGGTTATAAGATTATTGGGCCGCCATTAAAATACACTCGTCAAGCTAAACATGTCTTGTGTTTGGTGTAACTTCTTTGGTCAATAATAACATATGGAGGCAGCGGTGTGACCCACATACAATGCCAAATGAAGCCGAACAGGCCCCTCCACCAGGAGAAGGGGTGCAATCGGTTGGGTTCAACGCCAATTTGCCAATGCCCGAACGATTTGATATAAATGCATCGGGACCAGACAAAGCTGAAAAGTGGTCAAATGGAGCAGACGATTTGTTCACAGGCCTAGGTAAGGTCAAATATCAGTATACATACCACATTACACTACAGGAGAATTGTAGGCCTGTATGCTTGTACACACCAAGAAGAATTCCACCCCACTACTACCAAAGGTTAAGGCTGATATTGAAAAAATGGCAAAGCAGGGTGTAATTTCGGGACTTGTAGCCAAGCCAAGTGATTCAGTGCGCATTTCTGTAGGATGCAGAATCCATCCTTAGTACACTGCCAGCAACTGCCAGCGGCTAGAGCAGGTACTGCGTACGTCCCTTTGCACTACAGGTACGCAATAGCGATGGTTATGAGACTATTGGGCCGCCGTCGTCAAGGTAAAAATGTCTTGTGTTTGGTGTAACTTCTTTGGTCAATAATAACATAATTTTAACCAAAGATAGTTTGCTATATCTCAGGTGTTACGTTACCTATGTTACAGGGCAAAAATATCAAAACCCATTGGGCTATTCCATTTAAAATCCACAACACCCCTGTGGAAGATTTTGCAAATATCTTTCACAAGGGGAGTATGAATTTCAAATGGAATAACCAAATTAGGCAGCTCAATTTAAAACTCACCCTCCTTCTGTCGAATATCCATGTTAAATCTTTCTCAAAGGGTGTATGGAATTGAAATGGAACTACCTAATGTGTTCATTCCATTTGAAAGTTATACTGGAAGATATTTCCAGAATTTTCAACAGGGGTAGTGTGGCAGGTAACAAAACACCTGAGATACGGCAAATTATTTGATGTTTAAAATGTTCTTCCAAGCGGAGTTCAAGGTCTGGCGTGGGTCAAACAGGGTTGATTACTAAAAATAACCTTGAAATTCACTACTTGCTGTATATCAAGTGTTGTGATCTGAATAATGCCAAAAGGCTCTAGGATATTGGCGCATAGGCAGGGGCGTAGCCAGCTTTCTTGGTCAGGGGGGCAAAATAAAATTTTGGGGCACAGACGAAAAAATTGCAGTTGCATCATACAATACATAGAGAGACTGTATGTCTTCGAGCTTCCCGAAAAGGGCCTTATTGGGATGATGTGCGCGCGTAGTGCGAAAAAAATGGTATTTTACACTATTTTCGCCCATTATCCAGCTAAAAAAAGGGCTTTATTGTTACAATGTGCGAATTTTTTTGTATTTTACACTATTTTGGCCCTGAATTTTGCTAGAAAAGGGGCTCCTTGTCCTTTTTCTTTTCCTTTGCCCTCCTAATTTTCTCTTTCATTTTTTGTCAGAGGGGAGTCTTTTTTCTTTCATTTTTTTTGTCAGGGGGGGGCACTCTGCCCCCCTGCCCCCCCCCCGCTGGCTACGCTACTGCGCATAGGGTTATAATAACATTTGCCTTAAACATGAGGAGTCTTTTTGGGGGTCAAAAAGGGTACAATTCTTAACTTTGTCCAATTTGAATGAAAATTAGTATATGTGATCCTGATATGATTCAAAATATGTTAAAAGTCTTTTCAAGGTCACAAGAGGTCAACCAAATATCACATGGGGTACAATTCTAAAGTTTATCCAATTTGATAATGTTCAAACCATGATGGAAGTCATTTCAAGGTCATCAGAGTTCATACAAAGGTCATTTTTTATATTGTTATTAAACTTAGTGCCTACATTTTTCACGAAAAGGCAATTTTATTTAGAGTCATATCAAGGTCATTTGAGGTCATTTCAAGGTGAAGGCTGGACTTCGTGATCTTATATTAGACCGCAGCTTATCTTGTTAGGAATGAATTCCTTCACTGATGACGAGCACTTGATACCAGAATTAATAGCTTTCTAAAGCTTTATACATGTACCTACATATTTTTAAAAAGGCCCATTCAGTGATTTGCTCATCCGGACAATCGTAAAAATCATCAAAAATCAGATTTTGGTACCTTTGTCATTGCCATAGATGTGCTCACATAGCCTGCTAGTGGTTCAGCCGAAAGATGTGTATTAAGACAAAATAAGGCATTTACATGAATCTGTAATTTATATACTGACTAGTAACAGTATATAAATTAGTTATATAATATATGTACTTGAATGGGGTCTCAACTTTGTTAATACTGCTGTTTTCCTAATTTTTTCCAAAAAATTTTCATTTCAAAAATGACAAATTAGGGCCTTTAATAGATATCTCAAAAAAGAATATCTTGACTAAGAGTGCGCAGTAATGTTGTGGATATCGACGATGATGTCGATTTCAATAGCAAAGACGTTTCGGGAATTACCAAAATGACTCTGATTGTAACCTACCATTACCAGTGAATGAAATGCGAATACCTTTTAAAACTGCAGATGAAATAAGTATACATAATAGTGTATAATTAGAATACATATGAAACATATATGTTGTGTGACTTCTCTACTCAAATTGGGTCAAAAGGAAGTGTCGTTAGTTATTCGTCCTATTTAAATTTTAGAATAATTAACTTACTTCAAATTATACCTGTGATAAGTTTACGATGCGTGTATCGCTTGCAAATGGGGATTTCTTATAATTATATGAAAAACTGAAAAGTCTCACAAAATATTTAAACTTTATTAATTCTTTTATTATATGAATCGACATACTTTGACATAATATAGTAAAAAAGATACTGGCTTTGTTAAACCCAGGTTCCGACAGGTTTTTTTCCCGACGGCTCCTACTATTCAATGTATTTCCCGTATTTGTTGTATTCTGGAATCTCACTGTCAACAGAAGTAAAAAACAAGGTTTAAAGTTAAGGCTATATTGGCCCGTGTTAACCTTGCTTTGTCTAAGTTTGTTTGTTTTGTTCATGTGACAACACAGGCGGCGAGTGGCATGATAGAGCCGGCAACTTGGCCGTATGGCATTTCCCATAAACTCGGTTAGTTTTGTGGGGTTCATTATCGAACCCCAACGGTTTTAGCTAGTATTTATATTATTTATCAACATAGGCCTATTTGTTTGTGATATTTCAAGAGTTTTAAAATTTCAAAATAATCCCATTCAATTACACGGTTGACGATGACAATTTACTGAATTTAGAGAATGCACGGCGACCACCACCTGTGACAACATTCAGGATTAACCCATATAAGAGGGCAAAATCGTTAGCTAGAAAAATTAAACGGAATCGCGAGTGCTGATGTACGAATGGTAACATTATATTGCATGAATTTGATAAATTGCTGACTGGAATGACAAGAAGCCACTGAAAGAAGGGCCGGGTGCGAAGGATGAAACAAATCCGACTCTACCTAATATAGTTATGATAAAGTCGTGTCAAAGATGGCCCTCAGTTTTGGAAATGCTTGTGAAGCGCACACGGAAAGTACAATGACGAAATAACCATCCAATTTGCAAACCACTTTCTTTGAAATATGTTCACTGTGGTCTCTACACATACAGACCATACAGCAAGATAATTAAGGTACCAGTTATGTTTACCCTGTGTATCCTAAACAAAGTAAACTATATCAAGCCTAATACCAGCAGCCAAAACATGTGCCCTTGAGCTCTGATGTAAGACATCAATGGTCTTAAATCCTAGTTAAAAGATGCTGCTATTGGCTGCTTGTTCTAATTTTGACATATCTGTTTTTGTTTATTAAAAACATGGGTGAACATAATTGGTGCCAAAATTATATTGCTGTCTGTGTCTCTTTGTTGAAGGGCCAGCGTGCTACTTTCGTTATAACATCTTACACTCCGCTAATTTTCACAATAGCGCGCAATAAACCTTATTTATTTAGCTTCTTAAAGTTGAGTTAAGGTTCGCAAGCAACATCTTGTAAAGCATCAAATACTGGAACATCATTTACTGTACTGCCTGTAGGTTAAGTGCAGTGGATTATCATCTCCAATGTTGAATGTATTTGACAACCACTTTTCAGTTCAGGTGGTCCATTCTCAACAATAATGAGCCAGAGTCTAGGAGACCTTACAATAGATTTTGCAGAATAAACGGAGAAACATTGACAAGTCAAGTATGCAAATTGCCTCCAGATACGTCGCGTCTCAGTACGCTTTAGATTCTTCCATCAATAGCTTACCTAGCTCATTGTTCCTTTCTGACATGCTGAACTTTCGCCTCATTTACCGCCATATTCGTATCGATTCCCCTGTATACTTATTGAGCTATTATAAGACAAGCTTTCTGCAACATTTCATGAAGTCAACATTAAGTGTTTGGACAAAAATCTGTGTAGTAATCTGGACAATCGCATCATGGTGACTGAATGATGATTTGATTGATTACTCCTTTATACATTCTACTAAATATGCTATAAAGCTGGGTGTAATTCGATCAATCGCTATTTCTCTGAGCGATCACATGTAGTCAAATGAAATGTATTTACACACTAGAGTAATACTCTATCAATGAGTAGCTTCATAACAAGGCGTGTCATTTCCGTCACATTTTCTCTGGGTTCGGAGAACGCTCAAAACATTTGTCTTGATATATTTTTGGCCTTAAAATTGATAAATCTAGGAATTTATGGCTCCATACCCCAGCAGCAATATCTGGATCAATACATGAATACTCCGATAACGGCAAAAAAGAGCATAATGATGACATCATTTGCATAAAAAGAAACGCTATTGATAATGCCAGTCATTGAGCGAATCTATTAGAGGCAAGAATTTTCAGGAATTTGTATCATCCAATGTAATGACGTGCAGTAAATCTACATCTAGGGCTACCATTTTATTGATGTTTTTGGAAAACAGGTGGATATTTAACCATTTTAATTCAGTTGAGAATTCATACCCATATAAAACTCTATTATGGTGAAATTTTCTTTCTTCGAGAATACTGTTTCAGGACCATTTACAATCAAATATGGTATACGCAACACAACCCATAGTAAATTTAGTTTTTAAGAATAGTTTTGTTTAATTGAAATTTCGAGCGCAACCCAGTTAACAGCAGACAGTACAAATTTATCTCTGTAATGCAGTTTGTAGCCTCAGAGCTTGACGTGGAGAGCCAGAAAAGTGACATGACCGCCGCGAGCTTGTAACATCGTATATTTGGCCTTCGATGAACATAGGCTGCATCATCAAACTTGGGGCGGTACAGATGACTTCGTTGGTGTAATATACACTTCTTTGTTTAAAGATATGTGTGTGTTACTAAAGAACATATTAAAGGCATTTCTTCATCCTCATCTAGAGCGTTTACGTAATAAAATACAGAAACAAAAATAACTTGGCGTTCTAGTTTCAACAAGACACAGGTTGCTTCTTTAATCAGCTGCTTAGTGAATGAAGTACACCATCACACAGTATGTTTAGTCCCAGATCCTGTCACCCAAAGCTCGTCGCTCTTTTTCATCTCTAATGACCTCTAAAAACTACATCTTGATCTACATGAGCTACCTTACAAAATATTAATTTTTTGTGTCTTTAAGGGGTTGGGTATGAACGTTTGGACAGTATTTATTGTGGGACATTAGAGCACATCAGACATATCGAATTGCATTCTGAATACGAAGAATGTCCTTCTGATATCAAATAATTTTGATTTTTGAAATTCGCAATGTAATACACATTTTGTGGCATATGATTAAAAATTTATATTTTTGATATTTAACAGTGCTCGAAGTAAACTTTATAAATCTGATGATTAATACTTATGTGTATGTAGGCGGGATGAAAAGCCGACGATCAATTGACAATTTTGACCTTTCGTATTGAAGATATGGATATTTTTTCCCAAAACACCCAAAAAATTAGGTCTTTTTTGGAAAAAAATCCATATCTTCAATATGAAAGGTCAAAATTTTCAATTAATCGTCGGCTTTTCCTCCCAGCTACATACACTTTAAGAATATGTCATTAGATTTATAAAATTTACTTCGAGGACGGCTATATATAAAAAATGTGAAAAATATCAAATATCGTGAATTACAAAAACTTAAAATTATTTGATATCAGAAAGACATTCTTCGTATTCAGAATGCAATTCGATATGTCTGATGTGCTCTCATGTCCCACAAAAAATACTGTCGAAACGCTCAAAACGCTCATTCCAGATCCCTTAATTTAAATATGGCAGAAGTCTAAACGATGATAATAAAGAAAGAGACAATGGAAGACCAAATTGATGATAATATTGAGGACGAAAAGGAGGAGCACAGGGGTGAAGATATTAAAAATAAATGGCCAGATATGGGTTTACGTACGTACGTACGTTTTACAGAACAAGATAGAAGAACAACGACAGACATTCTTCAATCACTTATAATGCAAAATTTGAAAAAGTAAAAAACAAAACAAAAACAAACAAACAAAAAACAAACCAAAAAACATGATGCTGATATTAACCATTATCAGAGCAAAGATATATTGTATACAACAGTTTGAAAATCACTCTATTTAAATGGTGTCAAGCAGACAACTTAATGCTGTCTAACCCACACAAATATTTTTGTCGGACCAGGAGTAGACGTTTTGAGATACGTTGGGAATACAAATTAGATCGGTTGTATTTTGGTGACGGTGGCTGAAAGGTGTGTGGGCCGAATTTAACTGCTATATACAAAGTATTTTCCCTCATCCGGGCGTTATAATTCTCCCACCTTATTAGTCCGACCTATAATGGTCTGTCTGGTATTTCTGCCACATGTGCATGATTTTTCTCGGGAGGAAGAAAATGCCAAACACTTTTATTTTGATATTAAGAGTTTAGATACAAAATTGAATTATATCCCTTTTTCTCAATTTAAGGGTATACGAGGTATTGTTGGTCGAAGCAGCCAAACAAAATCGATTTTCATTATCTGAATCAATATAATTTATTATTGAAAAATAACACTTTGGTGTTTTGCAAAAGTTCATTCTACAAAACTTGCTTAATTTATTGTTGTTAATGAGTTATGTACGTTTTACAAAAGTGTTGTTGTTTCAGCCCTCTTTACAACGTAACTCAAGAACCACAGGACCTACAAAAGTATATCTGTGATATTTGAATTCTTCTACACGCTCGCTATGAATTGAGCAATGCAATTTTTTGCTAAAGCTCACTACCATTCGCAAGATGCTGTGAACTACTTTTTGGTTGGCTGCTTCGACCAACAATACATCGTATACCCTTAAGATATAGGCAAATATAACTCGTCTAATAACTACAAAGAGCTTAATAAGGAATTATGTGCTGGTTTTTTGTTATTATGGTTTACACATTGGGTTTTTCACTAGGGTGTCAATTAAAGCCATGCTACTCCAAATTCCAGAAAAAAAATGGGATTAATAAAATATTATGAAATGAAACATAGCTCAATCCTAATCATTCATTTAGTTCTAACTGGAGATGAAAAAGTTCACTATTTTACTAATTTTTTGAAAAAAAGACCCAAAAAACACACTATTTTTAGCAAGTTTTCTGACGAGTCACAAAAATCAAAGACTTGGAAGTTAAGGATTCAAAATCTTGAGTATGCTGAAATTTTGCTCTAATTCTCACTTGTTTGTGTTACAATCATTAAATGATTGGTTATAAAAATGAAACATATTTTTACAAAAATTAGAATGCATAAATTGAAATTAGTCTTAGTACAAGTCGTTGGGCTTGATTGTCACAGCATGCAAATAACACCCTAAAAACACATGTTTTTGACCCTTATTTCAAAAAATTGGCCAAATATTGAAATTGTAAAAAAAGTTGAAATGATAAACTCTTATAATAGGCCTTAACTTCTTAACTTAAGAACTGCAATACCTATGGATATGGATATATAAATTCAATATTTGGCTTCCTTGACCCATTTCCTATAAGATCAATGTATTATGAGTATGTGTTTCCTGTTTTGATATACACGTAAGGTATATTTTAGTTCCCAGTGTGAATACGCTGTGGAATTATTATCATAACCACATTCGTCGGTTATTATTTATTTTACGTGTGAACAAATTCAGTTCAAATCATAGGAAACTGTTTTGAACAGCCCACATTAAGGGTCAAAACACGTGCTTGGGGTGAAACCGGGTACTTTTTTCATATTTTGCCAAGATGTAATACCTGATCGGATCTCTTGACTATACAATTGATTTACAGATTTATACCCCACAATCATGTGCGTAATTCGTGAGCATGTATGAATTAATTGACCTAATTTAACACAAATCTATACCTTTTCAAATGATTATGAATATATTGCAGCACCATTTCAACATTGAAATTATGATATTATACACAACAGTAACAAAAACAAACAAGCAAATTACACCAAAATTCTTCTTATTATTATTATTGTTATTATTATTATTATTATTATTATTATTATTATTATTATTATTATTATTATTATTATTATTAGTGTTATTATTATTATTATTATTATTATTATTATTATTATTATTATTATTATTATTATTAGTGTTATTATTATTAGTGTTATTATTATTATTATTATTATTATTATTATTATTATTATTATTATTATTATTATTATTATTATTATTATATGTATTATTATTACTATTATATGCATTCCATCTCATTTATTACGTTGGTGTGAGAAAGTTTGGTTAAATAGCAGATGAGAATTATTGATATGCCTATCATATAACACCTATTATTCTCAAAATAAAGTATTATGTATAAATACTACAAAATCTCCCGACGAGTCCGGTGACTTTAATCTTGTCGCATAAGGAGTGATCGATACGAGTGTCCTTTGAAACGAACCTAAATAAATACTTACTTTGTTTACAATAAGTCAGGCACATACTTTCAAAAACCTACACTAATTAGGTTTATAGGATTCAGGATGCTCAAGTGTTTTGTTACAGTTTTATTTCAGGATTGAAATATAGAGTGATTTCACTCATGTATCATAAACTAGGTCTGATGCTCATTCTTCATTTACTCAATGTTCCGTACTAAAATTCACCTTGATCAATTCCATATTAGTATTAGGTATTTTGCCATGGTTTAATTACATCCAATTGGTCTAAATCCATGAGGTCTATATCCAATACGTGCAATAATTATTTGCTCCAATAACAATTAGGTCCAATAACTATTTAGACCAAAAACCAATTAATCTAATTAGCCTAAAACCATTAATTACTCCAATATCCATTATATCATTTGGTTTAATACCCATTTGGACTACAAACCATTTTGTCTAACAAGCCTTTAGTCTACTTGGGAGTCTACTGACCAATAGTATTATTGGTCTACTAATAATTGGTACTGTGAAGTCATAGACCGGGGTCTATTTGGTTAATATTTAGAAATCAATGCAATTTTAATGTCACTGTTTTCATGCTTTCGACGTTAGTGCTGTGTTTGAAGGGTGGACATGGTTATGTGGTTTGTTTAACAACCTTTGTAAATGTATATGGGTGCATTGATTGGGATTTTATAGTATGGCTATGAGCCTTCCTTCCATGGGTTGATGGACGGTAGACCAACCTCCCGGGCGACCTTCATCTTCTTCATGTCCAATGTCAAAAGAGATCTATGCCAACTTGGTCACTGAGACAAAGTGACTATAAACGTTGCATATGCCAACGTGCAGTGCAGTGACCCCCCCCCCCCTTTTCAAGATGTACATTTGCAGAGAACAGCTGCTTGCAGATCTAAAAGCAGCGTGGTTGCTCCTCAGCAAATGAAATAGGCATTATTGAAATACCTCGGTAATTTGTCATGAGGGAGATGTAGTCTTTCTCTAGGAATGATTACATTTGTAACCCGTTGATATGACGGCGTCAGTGTTGAGAATACTACACCTTACAGAATTTGAGAATCATATCCACCATGCTATCACCCGTTCCCTGTAGTACTTCAGCAGTTAAAGCACAGTCCAATGTCTGATTGGTCATGAAATATGGGTTCAGTGCTCGTTGGAAGTTCCTCAACAGCCGGGCAGCTGTTGCAGGAATTTCTGAAACCATTGGGCTGCAGTCTTTGTTAAGGAGCGAGTTGAAATACAATTTCCTTTCTTCGAGCAGTTTACTGCCACTGGCACGGGGTGATCTAGCCATCTTTTTGACTTTCACATCTTTGTTTGAGTTCTTCACAAAAAGGAATAGGATGAGTTTCCAGATGGCGGTGAAATTCCCGTCCGTATCGACCAGCAGTTTTAGTCTTCCATATGCTTGTTGAGTATAGTAACATCAACTTTGTAAGAGTTGTTATGGCTGATGTTATTAGTTCCTCCATCTAATTCTATATTGACGAGACTTTGATAAGGAGTACGGCTTTTTGGCCTGATCGTAGCCTAGTTTATGTCTAATATGCTAATGGTACTGTCTGATACTCAACTTGACTGTCCGCGTGACTCTTACATACATACATACATTTAATTCTTATAAGGCGCAATATCCAGTATGATCAAGGCGCCATACAAAATACAACAAATAATACCACATGAAATATAATACAAAGCAAAAATACAAATTCAGATTAAAACAAATGAGTTTTCAGGAGTTTTTTGAAAACTGCAGTTGAACTGGCATTTCTTACATGCTGCGGAAGTGAGTTCCAAAGTGATGGGCCTGCAACAGAGAAGGCTTGTTCACCTATACATTTCTTACTAAATGGTATTGCAAGAAGAGTCTTGTCTGTTGCAGACCGTGTAACCGGAGCCGTTGAAGGACGATTTATGTGAGCAAGTAAGTTGGCAAGATATTCAGGACCACAGTCATTGAGACATTTGTAAACATGAAGACATATCTTAAATTGAATACGTTTTGTGACCGGTAACCAGTGCAGTTTTTTAGAAGAGGCGATGGACTATCGAGTCTGGATGCATAGAAGATCAGTTTTGCAGCTCGGTTTTGAAGGGACTGGAGGCGAACGAGATCTTGTGAGTTTGCGCCATACAAGAGGGCATTGCCGTAATCAAGACGGAGAGAAACAATGCTCGGACGACAAGGTGACGTGTGTCCTGGTCAAGATAACGGCATATGCGGCGGATATTGCGTAATTGATAATTTCCAGATGATACCAGACTGTTAACTTGTTTACACATTGTCATATTCGAGTCAAAAATTATTCCAAGGTTTCGGATGTTACATGATGGTTCAATATGGATGTCGGCGATCTTTAACTGTACTTTGGGGAGCTTTTGAAGGCTTTGGTATGACCCGGCTATAAAAAATTCAGTTTTATCATTGTTCAATTTGAGTTTGTTTTGATTCATCCATTCCTTTATTTCGGCAATGCACTGCTCAAGTTTCGCAAGTGCTGTTTCAGCAGCACCTGCTATCTTTGGGTTGAATGATACATAAAGTTGAGTGTCATCAGCATATGAATGAAAAGAAACACTGTGACTACGAATAATAGCTCCCATCGGGTGTGTATATATAACAAATTGAACTGGTCCAATGACGGAACCCTGTGGGACACCATAAACTAGTTTTGACTGTTCAGAAAAAACATTATCAATACTTACACTACTACATCGAGAACTCAGATAACTATCGAACCACTTAAGTACAGTACCAGACACACCTATATCATTTTTCAGACGATCAAGTAGCAAACCATGATCCACTGTATCGAATGCTGCAGACAGATCAAGAAGGACCATGAAAACCACTTCTTGTCTTTTTTTTTCCGAAATTGTTTTTTTTAAATTGTTTTTTTCCGAATTTTTTTTTTTTCCGAAATTTTTTTTAGAAATTTTTTTTTTCCGAAAATTTTTTTTTGTGAAATTTTTTTTGCCGAATTTTTTTTTTCCGAAATTTTTTTTGTTGAAATTTTTTTTTTTCTGATTTTTTTTTTTTTTCCGAATTTTTTTTTTTCCGAAATTTTTTTTTTCGGAATTTTTTTTTTCGAAATTTTTTTTTTTTCTAATTTTTTTTTTTCTGAAATTTTTTTTTTTAAATTTTTTTTTTTTTTTAATTTTTTTTTTTTTTTTTTTCCGAAATTTTTTTTCAAATTTTTTTTCCGAAATTTTTTTTTCCGAATTTTTTTTTCCCGAATTTGTTTTTTTTCCCGAATTTTTTTTATCAAACTCAGTGACAATAAACTTGATGAGAAGAGTAACATTTTGGAATATTTTGCATGGATCAGGTCAAAGGTCAGCTGGGGTCAAATCTTCGAATTTCAATATCTGGACATCTGTAAGGGTACAGGGCTCAATCTCGGCGACAACCTCATGACCAGGGGAACATGTTGGAACATTTTGCAGGGGGCAGGTCAAAGGTCAGCTGGGGTCAAATCTTCGAATTTCAATATCTGGATATCTGTAAGGGTACGGGGCTCAATCTCGGTGACAACCTCATGACCTGTGGAACATATTGGAACATTTTGCACGGGTCAGCTCAAAAGACATCATTCTGGGGCCAAATCTTAGAATTGCGTTATCTGGACATCTGTAAGAGGTACAGGGCTCAAACTCGGTGACAACTCATGACCAGGGGTGAATTATGGAACATCTTGCAGGGGTCTGGTCAAAGGTCATCTGGGTCAAATCTTAGAATTGCATTTTCTGGACATCTGTGAGGAGTACCGGACTCAAAACTCGGTGACAACAAGCCTCATGACAGGGGAACATTTTTGGAACATTTTGCAGGGGTCAGATACCTCCACAACACCAACATGCCCCAGCTAGGTTTGTGGTCTATGACCACCATTTGCCTCTAGTTTGTCTTTGTAATACTTGGTTTTATTAGTTTCAATAAGTTGATTAACCTTTTGCTTTTGATCAATGTACGCCTTCCTATCTTCAGACGTTCGAGATTTTCGCCACCTACGTTCATATTTTCTGCGAACCTGTGTTTCAGTCTTGATTTCACTACTGTACCAGGGAAAACGGGGTCTATTTGTACGCACCTTCACCTTCGTAGGGGCATGTTGGTCAAGAATTGTTATAACTTTAGAGTCATACTCAGTAACCAACTCATCTAAAGTTAACTCATCTGAGATAGTACACAGTGCTTTAGTAACATCAGCCTGAAACGCTACCTGGTCCATTTCTTTGAAGTTACGGACCTTTACAGATTTTTTGGTTAGAGTAGGTTTATTTCTGTTTACATAACAATGCATCATGAAGTGGTCAGAAAAGAGATTTACTTGGGACTCACATCTAAGAATAATCCCATCCTCAAGTCGAGCCAGGAAAAGGTCGATGGTATTACCAGATATGTGTGTAGGACCCTCAGCATACTGATAAAAACCAACAGTCTCATAAGATCTAATGAACCTCTTAACTTCAGACTTCCAAGGCTCATTTACATGTATGTTAAGATCGCCTAATAACACCACTTTATTGGGGAAAAGTGATACCTCACCAATAAAAGAAAAGTGATACCTCACCAATAAAATCTTGTCTACCATTCACGTTCTCAGCAAATTCACAAACCTTTATTTCAAATATCAAAGATAACATAGGCGTAGATACCATATTTCATCAGTTTTGCTTCAAAATAGCAAACTTTTTTGTGCGCTTCGCGCGCATTTGTAAGATCAACTTCTTCTGTCGCCAAAAGGTGCTGGATACACTATACTTTTAGTTTAAGAACTTTTTTCCAACCCCATCCCCCCATGTCAAAAAGAAATCTACGCCACTGAAAGATAAGTGAAATGTCACCCATGTCCAAGACTTTGAATCTATTGGATAGCTCCAGCTGACACTTTTCTTTTGTAGCATGGTCTTGCAACTTATGACTAGAATGATGCTCACAGTACGATGATCAGGATCCACTTCTACGGAAATGTATGCTCTACAGTAGACCCACTTAAAGCCATAATGTACGATCTTATAATATGAAATTGGTTAATTTTTTAAAACCTGATTTGTTTGCATATTTGTAATGTTTACACATGTCCAAACGTGCACCTAAATGGAATCGGCGAAATTTGTTGTCTTTGTAGGTCAACAGAGCAAAGTTCGACATATTATCATAATTTAAAAATTATGATAATATGTCCTCCCATAGAACTAAATGTTAAATGGTCAAAATAACCAGTGGGGTTTCTTTCACTTTACCTAGTTATTTCAACTTAAAATGGACAGCAACCCTTCCCGGCAGTTATTACTTATATTATTTCAACATTTTGAATAAAGAATAAAATAACAAAATTAAAATTTGACGGAAATCGTACATTAAGGCTTTAACTTGTGATCTAATTAGTGAGTTTCCAGCTGGACTGGTCAAGTCCAGAGACGGTTCCTGGGTTAGAGGAACCTCATTTGTGCAAGACTAGTATTTTAAATATTTATCAGTCGCTCGATCACCAATTTTGTTGGTTGCATCATTGTGGCAATTGGGCCAATGGATGAGAGAGGATCTATTCCTATTCTGGCATTAAATTTAAATCACCGATAATGAGGTGGACGTTGCGCCTTTTCACGCGAGCAGTCCACGTGGTCAGACACAAATGTGTAGATGTCCTTTTTGTCTGAAGATGTTGATTGTCTGAAGATGTTGAACACTCAGTGGGTGCGTATACAACAAAGATTTTTACCATGTAATGCTGCAAATATATAGTGTCTTTATAAAAACAGCTTCTTCACGCTGGAGACATCTGTAGATGATGTGCTTTGGCACACTCCTTCACGCTTGTTTCTGATAACAGCGCTGAATATTAAAACCCAGTTCTTATCGCCTGACAAGAGTTCACCAGTTGGATTGGGTGTAATGAGACGATGTTCTTATATTCCAACGATGTTAATGCCACATCAGCACAGCCTATAAATAGCTGGTGGATATCCCCTTGTTGGTGTAGATATAGATATACAGCAGTGTACCCCTGATATGGAACATGTTACCCTGTTATTGAAGGTTGACCAATGATGACATTAATACCTACTTAAAATACAGTCAGGAACACCGCAGATGACTACCCAGAAGGAGGAAGAACAGAGCAATGTCTCTGTCTTGTCTACGTCATTATAGTAGCATTTGGATATGGCCAAACATCTGATCAATAGAGAAACCAAAACCGAAAATTTGAAATAGTCCATTGAACCAGCGTGCTCAAGAAAATGATACCTGTCTCATATGACATGTGAAACCAGTAAATTATATCGGACTAAAGGACAATTTAGATAATCAGTCCTTTTTATTTATTTGAACAAAGCATCTGAGCTTTGGCAACAGCAGAGTCGGACTACTTATACACTTAGTTTTGCGCTAAGCCTGTCAGAATTGGTTGGTTAAAATTATACCGAATTTATGTAATAATGACGTGATAAATTTGAACCTTTAATGCCAAGAATCGTTTAATAATATCGACGTTATTATTGGTTGATTCTTCTACGCCATACTGCGGTATATTGACGCAAAATGTCTGCGTTACGTCATTGTATTGAGGCGTGACACACCGGTATTGACATTTCTGGTCACGCATAACATTCTGATATCATTCAGATGTCATGATATTGGTCAACTATTTATATCACAGTTATAAATATGAAATAAAGCAAAGATAATGCCAAATATAGTAAGGTATATTAAAAAAGTACATTTTGCTGGAATAGTCTTATGATGTAAATCACATAGCTAAAAGGTGTTTTAATAATAATGCTACAAGCTACGTACTTATTTCAAGCGACTTTTATGACATTTACAGAGTGATTTACAAAAAGGTACTCGTACACTTATAATTATATAAGTGCGCGGAGGAGGGCGATTACATTTCAATCTGTCTCCGTGTATAGCGAGCTGATAACATTGCGGCCGATCGGTTAAACTTAAACTGGTGTAACATTAAACTGATTAAAGCATGATGCCCATTCGGGGAGATTTCTAGAGCGTAAAGACAAAAAATGAACGTGAAAGTAGATAGTTATGGAGTATACAAATATCAAGGTTTTGATTTAAAGTGGGATTATTCGAATGGGTAAGGGAGTCAACAGTCAAATATATCGGGTTTTTATGCTCATATCTCTTAAAAATACTAGTAATGAAAAATAGCGTTGGTGTTTAGACTTTAGAAGAAACATATATACCTTGCTCCATAGTCTTACTGTGGTTCATTTGACAAACGTTGACATTTCTCCTAAGTTTTACACTATTTAATCTTATCTACATGAATATTGATGTTCACGACACTGTCAAGTAAACGAAGAATCTGATTCCCCAAAGCCAAGAATTGAGCAATCCGTCTGGGTCTTACGTCCCAGGACGATTATATGTGAACTATAGACGAGGGAAATATTGGCGGGAAAATGTAGTTCACACTATGAACTATGTAAATAGTGGTATTGATGTTACTTTATCGGCAATCTGATCGGTTTGTAAATTTATTTTGACATGTCTCGAAGTTAATGGCATTCTCTTCCCAATTTGAAAACTCCCACACTTAATGAAATGCACAATTTTAATATTGAAATAACTTTGTTTGAAAGTGTAAGCCTCTACTTAAACTTAATTCTTATTAACTAGATTTTCTGATTGACAAATCCAGAATGACCATTTTGGATCCACCTTTCCCGCGGTGCTTTTTGTATCCCCCCTTGCTTGTTCTTATTAGTGGATCGTAGCACATGCATGGTCTAAAGAGTAACTACCGATGTTCTAGTTGACTGCTTTGTCGCCAGCCTTCTAATCTATATTGCTTATCTAATCTGTCTTGCTTGATGGTTTCTATCCTTCTCGAGTATCTCATCCCAGTTAATGACATCCTCTTAGTGTGCAAAAGCAGCATTTTTGTGGATTCGTTTCAACGGATATTTTGGTTTGCAAAATATTCTTTGAAGCTTTTATGACAAACCTTCTACGTAAGGAATTACCACCATGCCTTTGGTTTCTTTATCATGTGCGGTGTTCTTCAGATCTCTTTCGATCTTCTCCACTTAAGCTTTACTTTCCACTTGTTGATTTTCCTTTGAAACGCCCACGTTGGATAACCGCAACTGGTGACTGCCTTTTTTTATTCTGCTGTTTTCCTCCTCTTTGTCTTTACAATGCCGATCTTTTGATATACAATGCTTGAATTAAGGTACCAATCATAATCACCGCTGCATAATTATCCTAAACAAATTAGTGGATAATTAAATCTGGTCAACCAGAAAAACTCACTTTTTGGTCAGATGGAATCACCGACGTTTCGGCCAAAACCTTTGGCCTTCAGCTGGAGTGGATGATTTAGGGTCATCCGAGGTCAATCGATGAGGAAGTTGCTTGATGACCCGATCAACCATGTGACAGATTCACTCTAACGCCCCGCTCCTGTTGAGTGACGGTTGTTCAGCTGTCCACTGCGCTGAAGACTCCCGTTCAAACCAACATTGGTGAAACGGCCAAAATGACAGACGTCGTCAATGTCAAAACATGTGACCGCTGCCAGTTAAGGTGTTTGCAACGATTCAGCTGAATCGTTGCCACCTTGAAGGGCTGGCGCGTCTAGTTGGGACATGACGACTCTGCAGTCATTTTGGCCGGTTGAACCAATGTAATGTTCTTGAACCTGATCTTCAGCGCACTGGACACGATGAACAACCGTCACCAACACGGAGCTTGGGCTGTTTGTCCTTTAGGTGTACTAGCGACTGCCGAATTGGTTGGCAAGTGTGTGTGATGCCGTGGTCGCGGTAGATCCTCTTTAATCGATTGATGTTTCAGAGATGACCCTAAATCATCCACTCCAGCTGAAGGCCAAAGGTTTTGGCCGAAACGTCGGTGATTCCATCTGACCAAAAAGTGAGTTTTTCTGGTTGACCAGATTTAATTATCCACTAATTGATCAAATCCCAGATGACTGAAAGTATACACAGTGTTATCCTAAACAAAGACAGATGCCATAATGGAACCAGCAGCCAATAGCCGCATCTTTGCAGACTTAAGACCTCATTCTTTCAAAAAATAAAGACATAATGATCCAAAACCCAAGGAAGATGCAAGTTTAACAGTTGCAGTTTGCCGCATTGCATGCCCAATTGATTTGTACACAAACCGTTCTCGAACAAAACAAGAATTCCTGAAAAAAATTGGTGTCAGTTCCAATTTACAATGTAATTATTATTTGAATGTAATGTTAAAGATGGAATTGCATGAGAAGTTTTGCACTGCAGCACTGACAGGAACATTTAGTGGTAGTTCATTTATCATTAAATAATTATACAATTACATACCTGTTTTGGCGCAGCGTCAGCCTTCTATTCTAGCTAAAAACGTTTTTTTAAATAACAAATATGCAAATGAGGTAGCTAATTGACAAATTTTGCGACAAAAATCACATGGGATCTTAAGACTGCCCCTTACCACCACCATGAAATTGGTATTTTTCAACGGGACACCCCCTCATTTTGTTCATTTTGATAATAAAATCATACCTGCAAAATATGAAAAAAATTCAAAAAAGTTTAGGGGGTGCTACCGGTCAATGAACTTTTGACAAAAATAGCATCTGTTCTTAAGACTGCTCTTAACCATCACCCCACCAAATTACATTTCTATATAGTTCCGAAAAATGGTTTAAATAAGTTAAATCTCTATACGCCTCACCAGTTCCAAAAATGGCAAAAAGCCTTTTAAAAATAAACAAATATGCAAATGAGGTGGCTAATTTGAATATTTTGCGACAAAAATCACGTTTACCACCACCATACCAAGTTACATCTATATACCCCGTACCAGTTCCGAAAAATGGCAAAAAGCGGTTTTAAAAATAGAAAAAAAAGGGAAATGAGGTGGCTGATTTGCATATTTTGTGACAAAAATAGCATCTGATCTTAAGACTGCTCTTAACCATCACCCCACCAAATTATATTTCTATATAGTTCCGAAAAATGGCCAAACGCAATTCGACAAATAAAAAAATAGGAAAATGTGATGACTAATTTGCATATCTTGCGACAAAAATTGCATCGGATCTTACGACTGCCGCTTACCACAACCTCATCAAGTTACATCCCTATACGCCTCACTAGTTCTTCGAAATGGCAAAAATAACCACCCAAAAACAATTTTTAAGTTAAATATGCAAATTAGCTACCTAATTTGCGCCAAAAATTGCATCAAGTCTTAGGGCAGCCACTTACCACCACCCTACCAAGTTATACCCCAATACACCTCACCAGCTCCGAGAAACTGCCGCTTACCACAACCTCATCAAGTTACATCCTTATACGCCTCACCAGTTCTTCGAAATGGCAAAAAAAACCAAAAAAATGGGTTTCATGACTAGGTGTTTACCGCTCCACCTCACTTTCTGATGAAATCCCATGGATGTTGGATGAAATATCAAGTAAGTCAAATATTTGTTGAGAGAACTGTTTAAAATCTCTGTTTATCAAAGTTTTCTTTCTGTAGACCAGAAGTTTCCTTTTACAAGACGGATCTTACCATTGTAAACCAATGTGAACTTTATGTTTTCTGTGGAGCCAAAACAGTAACCGGGACATATGTAGTTTTTCCTATAGATCATAATATGTGAGCCACTAATAAGAACCAAGCAACCGAGCGATGCGACCGAAAGTAACGGTCAATCCCGTGGGAATGAATGGTGGATCCTATATGCTATTCGTTAATCCCGTGGGAATGAATGGTTTATCCTATATGCTATTCATTAATCCCGTGGGAATGAATGGTGGATCCTATAATTTATGCTATTCGTTAATCCCATGGGAATGAATGGTGGATCCTATATGCTATTCGTTAATCCCGTGGGAATGAATGGTGGATCCTATATGCTATTCGTTAATCCCGTGGGAATGAATGGTGGATCCTATATGCTATTCGTTAATCCGTGGGAATGAATGGTGGATCCTATATGCTATTCGTTAATCCCGTGGGAATGAATGGTGGATCATATATGCTGTTCGTTAATCCCGCGGGAATGAATGGTGGATCCTATATGCTATTCGTTTTGACTTAAATGTTACCAGTTATTAAAAATGTTGCGAAACCTGGGCAATGTAATAAATAAACTACTTCGGCTTGAAGATTATACACCTAGGTTTCATTATCATTGAGGTATAGGACTTTTTATTTTTTTCAGAGAAGAGCAGGTAAGGTAACTACTTGATTATATTTCTACATGTTCATACTACATACTCTGAAAAGTTTAGAAAATTCACACGGGTCAGTTTTTTAAAAATCACATTTTTGTTCCTAAAATGGGGGTTATAGCGCCCTCAACGGGCACTCTCTCCATAGGGCTACGTGACCAGTTATAGACAAATGGCCCTAAAATAAAACGGACTAGTTCATTTTTCCTCAAATTTTGCATATGATGTAGATTTAACATCTGGAATGTAATGCAAGTGGTGTTGTTGCTGCTCTTCTAAATTCATTTATAAAATGTCCGCCCCAGACCAAGGTGTATAATCCGCAGCTTGATTTTTGATAGGTCCTGTCTCAAGCTCTAAAAATCCCACCTACAAAACAGATTTGTTGTTCATAAAAAAATGATAATACGTGACAAACATCATCATTTCTTTGGGCAAACTACCCAGCAAACACAAAAACGTTTTTAAAACGTTTTAAATAAGTTATATTTTGGGTTTTGGTTTGGGTAAAATCGTTTTAATAACATTAAAATGTCGGGTTATATAAAGGTCATGAAATCGTTTTAAAACGTTTTGTATGAAAACACACTACAACAATATTTTTAAAATGTTTTCGAAATGTCATTGTAAACTATTTTTGCAAACATTTTTGGCCAAATATTTTGTCAACACTTAAATAACATTATGTTAAAATATTTGCACCCAGCAAACACAGAAATGTTCTTAAAATGTTTTTTACAAAACGTTTTAATAACATTTAAATGTCGGGTTATATAAAGGTCGTGAAAACATTTTAAAAACGTTATTGTAAATATTTTGGGCAAACATTTTTGCAAAATATTTTTTCAACGCCAAAATAACATTCTGTTTAGAATGATTTGTACCAAGTTTTCAAAAATATTTTTGGAATGTTATTAAAACGTTTTTATACCCTTTATATAACCCGACATTGAAATGTTTTCTGTAAAACATTTGTGTTTGCTGTGCAGTAATTGACCAACAAATGTTATTTAATGTTATGAAAACGTTTTATATCATTAATGTACCCTTTATATAACACGACATTTAAACGTTTTCTGACAACCTTTTATAACATTTTGCGAATGATGTCGAAAACGTTTTGTGTTTGCTGGGTATTCGACATCTCTTAAAACAGAACAAAACAAAAATAGAAATGAAATAATAAAAAACCCAAATAAACATACAAATAACCAAAGAATCATGATGACATAATCTTTATCATTTCTTTAAATAGCAAGTATTCTTCTAATAGAATAAGAAGTCACTTTAAGACATTAAACTTCAGCTCTGTTTAAAACCCTTCCTGGAGTATGCAATTTTGTTTTCTTTCTTAGTTTTCTTATCAAACTCGACAGAACCGCAAAGTGGACATGTCTTATCTATTACTGATGCATCGTAGCCTAAAGATGGATAGTGCTTGTGTATGCTTGGGACATTCCTGAGTAGATGGTTGTTGTTCATTATAACAAAAAGCTTGATATATTATATGACATGTATTTCTTCATACACAAAGTTATTATAAGCAAATGCCTCGAGCTCAAAATTATATATAACTTGATTCAGATTCATGGAAAATTGCTTCATTATAAGGCGACGTTTGTCAAAATGAGTTATTGTACCATTTTTTGTTTGTCAGGGCTTATAAATAAGTGACGTGTCAATTTGCATTATTTATTAATAATAAAAGTGTCTTCTAATGTTATTTACAGGATTAGTTTTATATATGCGGACGTAGTACATGAACACGCGAGGTCATTATAATTATAAAATGTTCCAAATTTCTATGTTCCTCCCTAAGACAGTTTAAAATAAATCGAACAATTATAAAAGTTATTGGTAGAGCATTTTTTTTTGTTTCACACACCTGGTTCGATTTGCAGTGTCAGGTGTTGTTGCGTTCTGTCACATCAGAGAGATTATGATGTTCCCGGGGATGTTCCATACACCGTACCCATTGCGTACTTTCATTCCCCTATTCATTCGTGCGTTCATACCGTATGATATGCTGCACAAGATATTGTACAGCATAATCACATGAGAGCGACTAATCAAGGTTTAACAGTCTATGGTCTATGCCCGAGTCTCATATCTACTTTAATTAAGCATGCTTTTAACATTGACAATAAACCTGGTATAGGGTTATTATTCAGCCTAAATTCAGTCTAAATAAAAAATAAAAAATAATTATTGCAATTGCTAACAGTAAACTCAAGTTATACTCATTTGAATACAACCAACCATTTTTGTAGCTGCACACGGTTTCACTTCCCAAGTAGGGGCCTACCTATTATATTGATTGGTAAGGCGCGATATTCAAATGCAAATAAAATTCTGTGGCAGGTGTGGTTTCGATCAATAATTCCTACATGTTAAAGGGCTCCTTTCAATATGAATTTTACCTCATTGCACTACATTATAATAAAACGGGCCAAATGACAACATGGCACCACAATTTACCGCACGGGAGCGCACGTTTCTGTCGACGAAGTACCAGGAAACTAAGAGTCCCACTGAAGTTCAGAGTCTTTTTCGTCTCCAATTTCCTACAGCTAACCGGGTTTCATGTAATGGAGCAGTATATAAGAATGTGAGCAAGCTCAATGTGCATGGGACACTAAGGAACAGACAGCCGGAAGCTTCAGACATGCGTTATAGTAAAACCAAAGAGCAGCTCAATCCTTTACCCACCATTCCCCAATCAAGCTTCTGCCGGATCGTTCGTAAAGGCTGTGAACCCTTTATAATTTGATCTGCATCTACTTCGATTATTTATCAATAAAGGAAGTAATAACTCTCTACATAAAACATTAAAAACAATCCAATTAGAAACCAACGTCTGCTGATTTATAAAATATTTTTTCTCGCTTACATTCTGGCCAAAAGTCTATCACCTGGCAACGTTTAAGGAAAATCCACGAGGGTCGTGTCCATGAGTGTGAAGACCTAGAGAAAATTGCCTTAAAAGTAACAAGTGACAAATTAAATATAGATAATTATAAATAATGTTTTGGTTATTTATCAGTGATTCCTAGTCAAATAAGACACCCCGGGTAAGACACCTTTCATGACTAATTAATATGTTCAGCGAGGGAGCACACTTTGGTTTTATAACAACTACGGGATTGTTTTGGCTATACAGCCCCATATTAAGAAGTATTTAATTATAATTATATACGATTTTTACTATAACATTATCTTGGCCTTCCAGCCAGGATGAAATTAAGAGATTATATCGCACTTTCCAGCCTTTTTGTTTAATTCTTATCTTTATAAACTTTACGTCGCTAGTAGCTTACGCGGCACTTACGAGTTACGAAGATTTGGTGCACTTCGCAACCCATGATAATCCATCATATGGTTAAAATATTTACCCTATTTCACTCTGCCCCACAAAAACGCACACCTAAGCTTACGTCTGCTACTACAATACAATTACTAACGGCAAGATAAATATATTAGTACTCAAAATAAAATGGGCCATTCCATTTTCAATACATGCACCCCTATGGAAGAGTTTAACTTAATCTCTCACACAGGGGAAGTAGATTTCAAATGGAGTCACACATTCAGGTAACCCCATTTGAAATTCACACTCCCTGTGTGGAGGATTACGATCATGTCTTCAATAAGGAGTGTCTGAATTTCAACTGGAATAGTCCAATAAGAACAACAAGCAGTCGCATACACAATCTCAAATCAAAACGACAAAGTAAAGCATTTCAATATCAAAAGTTCCGGTATGCGCACACACACCATCAATACAGATACGATTTATCGAATATTTAAGTACATAACGTACAGAAATCAAAGGAAGTATTTAATTGTGCCAATTTTGTTATTGACCCGCTACCTTGTCATTCCCTAGCGCCCTCTTGCCTCATTTTTCTTAAAAGGGTTCATGTTGAAACGTATTATTATAGCACATATTTGCTCCCTACAACAGTTTCTATTTTCATGTTTCCTTTTACGTATTTTATTCCCTAAGGTAACAAGTATTATGTACCTTTGATGACGAATTGCAGTTCGGTTACAGGTGCATTCAAACAGAAAAGGATTGGCATATTTAAATAATTGCCTATAATTTAAAAAGTAACCCAAATCAAAAATGAGTAAAGAGTAAAGTCCTTTACGTTTTCTGTTAATTCATGCCAATTCCTTTCTGTATATAGTTTTGGTTTTCAAGGACTCCATTTCAAACACATATAACTGATAGTTGATTGACATTGCCGCCACCCTTATACCCTTATCCCACTCCCTTTTAGCAATGTTTGTTTTGGGGAAAACTGATATTAAAGCCAAGCTAACGATACTGAAATTGCAGAACTCCATTCCTTCCAATATTTTTGATATACCGTATACTTTGTCTTATCGAGCTTTAAAGGACTATTCAGTGATTTGTTCATCCGGTGGATTGTAACAATCATCAAAATTCAGATTTTGGCACCTTCACAGATGTGCTAGCATAACCTGCTAATGGTTAAGCTTAAAGCCGCGTATTAAAGACAAAATGAGACTTTTTACATGAATCTGGTATTTGAGTAGATACAATTACCCTACATGTATATTTCGAATAGGACTTCAACTTTGTCAATACTGCTTTTTTACTCGTGTTTTTTTGTCGTTGTTTTGGTTTTTGCCAAATCTTTCGTAGCTGAAATACCTAATGACAATTTTAATGACTTATCCTTCACTCTAAGGTGATTTATCTTTGTCACTGAATAGGCCTTTAAAAGTGGCGTTATTGCTGTTACGTGGTTGCGCTGCGTTTGTACGCGTGAGTATACACACTGCACGATTAATAGGTACGCACCTACGTCACTCTCAACTGCCGTTGAGACTGCAGATGTACATTTATCTGTTCACATTATCTGCAGGTATAGGGTCCACAAGTATACGTTCCCCCCTAATACTTTTTTAATAAATCGAAAAATATTTTACGAAATGGTTTGTGTAGCCTTATTTGTTTTACATACCGACCAAATTATAGTGTCACATGTCATTGCGTTCAGTCAAAATGGTGCATTACAAAAAGGCATAGAAGTCAACTCTCAAACAACTAGGTCAGGCCTATTCGTATGTTTGTTTAGGAAAACATGACTGCTCTGGACTCAGGTGCAACTTTTAAAACGGTCTCTTTTTTAACATGATGAACCATTGTGACTGAACGCAATGACGTGTGACGCAATAATTTGTGCCATATGTGTAAAACAAATAAGGCTACACAAGTCTTTTTACAAGTTTGCATTTCGTCAAATATTTTTCGATTTATTTTAAAAAGTATTTAGGGGAAGCTCAGAAGTTGTACACCCTGTATAACCATTGTGACTGAACTCAATGACGTGTGACGCTATAATTTGGTCCACATGTGGAAAAAAATCAGAATACACAAGTCTTTTTATAAGTTTGCATTTCGTCAAATATTTTTCGATTTATTTTAAAAAGTATTCAGGGGGAACTCAGAAGTTGTAGACCCTGTATAACCGTTGTGACTGAACTCAATGACGTGTGACGCTATAAATTGGTCCACATGTGTAAAACAAATCAGACTACACCCAACGTTTTACATTCTTACATTTTGTAAAATATTTTTCTATTTATTTTAAAAGTATTAGGGGGAACTTAAAAGTTATGGACCCTATAGCTAGCAAAACTGATACAGTATTTTTTACTTTAGGAAGGCAGACATCAAAAGCACCTTACCTGGTCCCTCCCAGCAGTGATATCTACACAGCCATTCTGTTCTTGTGCATGTTTTGCAATCAAGGCCTGACACTGTAAAGAAACAGAAGTAATTAATTGGTACGGTGGAATGATAGTTGTAATAAATATGATTATCAGAACGAAATTAGTTATAGGTTTATAAGTTTATTGAGGAGTCCGTGAGTCACCCACCTTGTGCACATTGTTTTTGTGGGGCTTGAAAGCAGATCAGACACACCAAATTACTTTCTGTATGCGATGAATGTCCTTGTGATGTCAAATAATTTTGATTTTTTGAAATTGGCGATATAATACAAATTTTATGATATTGTTAACATTTTTGATATTTGGTTGAAGCATGCAGCAGCTGGGGAATGAAAATTAACCCAAGATCATGTCTGACGATCAAAGAGATATCATGCTGAACCAAATGCCCATTGACAAAGTAAATAACTTCGTCTTTCTGGGTAGTAGTGTGCCCTCAGTAGAAAAGGATATTAAATGTCTCACAAAGTTGGCAGCCTGGGCATTTGGTAGATTGAAAAATACCATCTGGTCTAACCATGACATCACCAGATCGCTGAAAGCAAGGATCTACCAGTCGCTCATCCTCCCTGTTGCCACCTATGGATCAGAATCCTGGGCGTTACGTGAATCCGATCGACACAGACTGGATGTTTTTGAGATCCGAAGCCTTGAGGCAATGCTTGGAGTTTCCTTACTTGACAATATCCGCAACAATTACATCAGACAGAGTCTCAACATCACTAGCTCCATCAACGATGTTATTTGCCGGAGACGTTGGGGCGGGGCATATCTTCAGGATGCCTCTACATCGGCTTCCCCACCAACCCTACATCAATGATTTCAGCAAGAAAATACCACCAGGTCGTCCACCAACTAGATGAAAGGACCAAATTCAGAGGGACCTTGGAATGTCCCCAAGAAACAAGACACAAGCAGCAGACAGAAATGAACGGAGGAGGCTTACTCGACAGAGGGCAATTAAGTCAAGTCAAGTTTTGATATTTAAACTTTATAAATCTAATAATAGGTACTTCAAGTGTATGTTGTTTTCAAACAGAAGGGGACGTTTGCACTATAGCACATGTATTTTGCAGATGTGGCTAGTACGGTGTACTGCGTGCAGATTGGCTAAATTGATTGATTTTTTCAAAGGGAAATATGGATATTGGAAGTAATGAGTCAGATACCTTAAGGATCACTGTAATCTGCAATCGATTCTTACAACCGATCTCTTCAAAGTGATCAAATTAACCATATTTAACCAAGTTTAAGGTTTCTTACAACTTCAATATTTAAAGGTTTTACAAACATTTTTATTATGATGTAAAGTAACACCAAATTACAAAATTAGAGTAATAATTAATAAACACGTAAAAGATTCTTTATATTATAAAGAATCTTTTGCGTGTTTAGTGGTTACTTTTGAATAGCTTGTGGTAAATAGAGCAAGCTTTTATTGGTACAAAATTGAGTCAATTGCAGATTAAATATTGATGTTTCTTCTTGAAGTCTCATTGATTATTTCAAATAACATAATGCCTTGATATTAAATTACGTGCACTTTGAAATAATAATCCCTGTGAGAGGTTGTTGATATTTTACTGCCGAGTTTCACAATTTTAACCTCTTGTATTTGTACTACGTTCAGGTAGTTTTTAAAAAGTGATACAAACGGAATAGATAATGAAGAAAGAAATAATGGAAAGTTTATTATGAAAAATAGTTTTTAACACATTAAAGGCCCATTCATAGCCTGCGAGTGGTTCAGCCGAAAGCCGTGTATTTAAGACAAAATAGACATTCTACACGAATCTGTAATTTAGATACTGACAGTATCTAAATTAGCTACATGTGTTTGAATGGGGCTTCAACTTCGTCTGTACTGCTGTTTTCTTCGTTTTTTGCCAAATTTGTCATTTTAAAATAACCAAATGACAATTTGAATGACTTATCCTTTACTTTTAAGCAATTTATAAACAATTTTAATTTTTTACACTTGCGCTGGGATCACTGAATAGGTCTTTAAGTCTCCATTCTCCACATTCATAAATAGCAGCCAGATACACTGATCATCTGAATAGTATACAAATATTGAATGTTATGACTACAATGGTAAGATGAACTATGGACTGTCCCATTCATCAAGGCTTTGTCGAGTTGAATCGAACATATTTCTCACTGAATGAAAATATTGTTTCCCTTGAAAGAATAAAAACATACCTAAATTCCTTTTATTCCACTTAATTTCATTAATCACAAGGAAAACAAAATAAATTAAAAAAAAAAAGTTACATTTATATTTATTTTAAAAGCAACAGCAACACCCATACGTGGCGAGTCAAGGTGTTAACTGCGATCGCTCCACACTTGCGTTAATTGGAGTTGCCACGGTAGTTGCGCGTGAAAACAATGGAAATTAGGCTATTACACCCACGTCGAGTGCAATTATAGTCATGTTGCTGAAAATAGCAAAAATTAAAATGTCATTTTGTAATGCCTATTAAGTCATCCGGTGAATGGTCTACGTTTGTATGATTTGTTATCTGAAAACCAATCATGACCTATGTGTATTATAATGGTTTCCTATTTGCGAAGGCGTACTTAACGTGTGACGTCGTATAAATAAAGTTGGTTTTTAAATTGGATAGCCTTGGATAGAAAACAATACTTTTATATATAAATTATGACATTAAGACAAAAAAACCAAAAGCCCTTCATTTAATGTTGCGAGAAAAGGCACAGTCCAAACAAAACGATTTTGCGAGAAAAAGTAAAGTCCTTTTTTATGTTACAAGACAAAACGGCCTTAGAGAACGTGACGCAAGCTTATAAGAATGTGTAATGGGACGCAAATTCAGATTCCTTGAAAATTGAGTTATTTTGTTTCGGTCCAAATATATTGCGAGAAAAAGTACAGTCCAAACTAAATAGTTTGAAATTGTCTTAGTTTTTATATTATTTTTCGGGAGTGGAGAGATAGCTTTGTGATCAGTTATTGGTGTGATGGTGTCGTGCTGATTCGCGGCCCTCCAGATGCAAAAGAGTATAATTATTATATTGTATGAATATAATATTATATCAGGCTTATTTCTACAAATGTTGTTATTCCTTGTAGAAATAGAAACAGGCATTGGGACATCTTGGGATCCTGACCGCCTGGCCACCATGATATTTTAAATTTTCAGGCCATTTTTTTAATGTCACACAACAAAGCGGCCGTGGAGAACGTGACGCAAGCTTGTAAGAAATAATGTAATGAGGCGCAAGTCCAGATTCTGTTCCGTGTTGTTATGTTTAAGTCTTGTTAAGTGTGGCTTTGTTAAATAAGTCCAGATATACGATTATCTTGTTACGA
Source organism: Amphiura filiformis (assembly GCF_039555335.1). Lineage (NCBI taxonomy): Eukaryota > Metazoa > Echinodermata > Ophiuroidea > Amphilepidida > Amphiuridae > Amphiura > Amphiura filiformis. The sequence goes on from NC_092647.1 coordinate 49,858,872, forward strand.
AACCTTTTACGAAAGTAGTAACCAAGCCAATAAACAAAATTGACATTGAAACATTTATTTTTGATGAAAATGAAATAATTTGTACATAATACTTGTTTCTTTTTGCTTTATCCTTCAATTTGAAAACACACAGGTGCATCCCGCATTACTTCAGTATATTCAATGATGGGTGTCTGCTTTTCAATAAAAACAAGAAGAAGTAAAAAGATTAAAACTTTCAACTGGACTCACCAGGTTAACAAATAATTTCAGAACCAACTGGTTCCTTCCTCAGTGGGTGATGGTGTGTGAGATGCTGCTGAGATCAGTGTTTCTAGAAGATCTTCTACTAGAGTTGCCAGTTGCTTTCACTGATTTCAGCAAGCTGTTGTACACTGGAGATAGTTCGTACCCTGCGAGGTGTTGATTTTGGGCTGCGGGTCTCTCCTAATGTGAGGAAGGAACCAGTTGGTTCTGAAATTATTTGGGAAAATAACCGGGTGAGTGCAGTTGAAAGTTTTATTCTTTTTACTTCTTGTTTACTACCTGCACGTATGAACCTACCCAACTGTATAAAAACAAGAAGCTTTAAAAATCTGTTGTATATTAAAAATTTATATAAGCAAGTTATACCTATTGGATGTGCAGACAATTAAGGCGTGGGGTATGAACGTTTGGACAGTATTTATTTTGGGACATTAGAGCACATCAGACATATCGAATTGCATTCTGAATACGAAGAATGTCATTCTGATATCAAATAATTTTGATTTTTGAAATTCGCAATTTAATACACATTTTATGGCAAATCATTAAAAATTGATATTTTTTTTATATTTAGCAGTACTTGAAGTACACCTTATAAATCTGATGATTTATACTTAAAGTGTATGTAGGTGGGATGAAAAGCCGACGATCAATTGAAAATTTTGACCTTTCGTATTGAAGATATGGATTTTTTTTTCCCAAAACACCAAAAAAAATTACGTCTTTTGGGAAAAAATCCATATCTTCAATATGAAAGGTCAAAATTTTCAATTGACCGTCGGCTTTTTCCTCCCTGCTACATACACTTTAAGAATATATCATTAGATTTATATAATTTACTTCGAGGACTGTTATATATCAAAAATTTGAAAAATATCCATTTTTTATAATTTGTCATAAAATTTGTATTATATTGTGATTTTCAAAAAATGAAAATTATTTGGTATCAGAAAGACATGCTTCGTATTCAGAATGCAATTCGATAGGTCTGAGGTGCTCTCATGTCCCATAAAAAATACTGTCGAAACGCAATAAACGCTCATTTTAGATCCCTTAAAGAAAGAGCGATTTGTCTTTCATAAAAGATACCACATTGTAACAAAAGACTCTAAAGACTCAAAAGCTGCATAATGGGCGTGTGCATATCTACTACTAATGCATCACGTCCGTAAATCGTTTTGCACAACAATTATGAAACTTACAAGTTCGCTTTACAAGTGGTAAAATTCAAGGCCATTAAAAAGTAATTTTGAACAGTAGCTCATTGTAAACAAGGCTCTGAGGAGACAGTGTAGTGATTGTCGTTATACCTGTGCACAATGGATATGATATAAAGACTGCACAAAAAGTAACGCAACTGTTATAAACACGCATCCTTTTTTCTATGTTGAAATATTCTGAAAACAATTACTAAATCTGAAGCCATATACGTATTTATAACAGCTGCTTCATTTTTTTTGCAGACTTTACAACGTTTTAGACTGTATACGTAGTTCCTTTTTATACTTGTTTTGTACATAAACCAGAAAAATCTGTTCCAACTAACCAACATGCAATAGGTTGATCCAAGAGGGTACAACTGTGTCACAAATTATAAAAATAAAAACAAAGAAAATGTGACACAACATCCAATGGGGAGTAACACAAAAGACATAATTATGACAAAGTTAAGAACCCGACGTTTGAAAAGAAAAAGACCAGGTCCATAAATCATTTCTACCTCGTCTGTACTTTTAATTCGTAGAAAAACGCCGGGTTTTTAACTTTGAATGAACGAAAAATACGTTTTGATAAAAGAGTACTTTTAATATTGCAGACAAAATTTGGGCATACTCAGTTGAACTCGAACTATATCCCTACTTCTGTTGCTAATACTTTATATTTGAATGTTTTAATCAGTTGGTAGCCAGTAGAATAAGGAACTACGTTATCTATATCATGATATCATGATATCGCTTGCCTTCGCTAACCTACATTGTTCAATATTCTGGTTACTTATGTAATGGCTGTTCCAATAAAAACACACATTTCTCATTAAAGATTTAAAAAGATGTGTTTTTAATAACGTTCTTTTTCTTCTAATAATAAGTTAATTTCAGCAGAAGTTAATTTGGGGTAGAAATTGCGAAATTTGAAATATGACTATTGCAAAAGGAACTACTAGATTCGACTTGCAGCTTCAGAAGGACCTTCACAAATGCAAAATTGTTTGTAAGTGTACATTGAGTTACAAGTGAATTGATTCTGAGAATGGCGATCCTTATTTTTGAAAGTATACATTGATTCTCGGATTGGTGATCATTAATTTTCAAAGTGTAAATTGCTTGCAATTGCAAGTTGATTCTCAGATTGAATTTTTTGAAAGTGCACATTGTATTGTAAGCTTTTATTAATTCACTTTAATTGATCCAGAGAATGGTGAATCCTAGTTGATTTTAAAAATTGTGATCCTTAGTTTGGAAAGTTTAAATGGACAATATTATCACAGATGTTTGAAAAAAGTCTACAGTTTGGCTACAATAATTTTTACCGCGGTAATCATTAGTTCGGGTTGATATATAGGAGGCGGTGGTACACGTCACAGAATGTATATTGTCAAAATTAATGTTCATAAGAAAGTTTCAAGCCTACATCGCTGCGTAGGTGTATGAGGAAGATCCATTGTGTCTAATATTTCCATTATCAAAATACACACTAAAATGACCAAATGTTGTGGGAGGATATTTTTGTAGCTTTGCCCACGTATTATACTGTGTATATTATGACAACTATAAAACCTGCATACCGAAATATGAAGTGACATTTATAATTATTGAAATGTTAAATACATTCATGGTCGAAAATTGTGAATCAAAATGTAAAAGATTCTGTTTTATAATGCTCGCCGCTCACGTTTAAGATTATTTCAAATGCCATGCAGTAAAAAATGGAACTGTCTTGTTAACTATTTGAAATTTATAATAAAATGCCATTGATCATTTAAAAAAAATTAAAATAATTTAGTGGTGAACTCGCAGAAGGCTACCCACAAAATGCTTAGGCTAACTATTTTAAGAAGCATTTCAAATTTATTATCGAGTATTAATTATCGAATATTAATAATGTGATATTAATAAGTATTCATATCAGTCCTTTATTATTATGTATTTGATTTGACTAGAACGCTAGTTTAGTTGCTTTTCAAAATAATTAATATTCTCGCTTTCGTGGCAAAATTGAGTTAGCTTGAAATTCCCCTGGACAAGGAACTTACTGCTAATTGTCTCGTGGTAACCCGTACGAAACTCGGGGAGCTGATCCTGGTTGCGATGGTTATTTGTGGAATATCTAGGGTATGCGCTCTTGTAGCAACAAGTCCCTGAATTGTTGATAAATGGTTTATGGAATGATGTGGGCCGTAGTGGTCAGCGACAACCTGTAAAGTGTGCTGAGGCTTGTGGATTAACGTCTAGGCGTTGTGCCTGTGCGTAGCGCACTATAAATCTCTGCGTTTTTTTGTATTATTACTTTTACATGTTGACTATCCACAGAGGGTGATTATCCATGCAACGCCACACGGATTTTGACATTCAGGAACTAAAACAATTCGCCTTTTGAATCTGACTTTAAACTACATGTGCCGGTTTAAGTCATTTTTACTCTGGACGGCGTCCGAAGGACGGGTCCTCTTGTGGTTTATTTACTTTTAATTCACAAAGTAGGAGAGAGATTGTGCGGCGTGCCTGATTATAAAATATCGTGATAATTACACCTCTACTTATTGAATTAGATGATTTAGCCTACACCTAACAAAGTATCTTTATACATTGCGTGTACGGATGTTACCAATTCCGCCTATATGTCAAAACATTATATGCCTTTATAATGGACTTTTTTAACGAAAGAGATGAAAGGTAGAAAAACATTATTTGGAGTTTAAGCAACTATATTACTGATATACACGGCTTGAAAAAACGTGTATTATTGTTAGACCAATCTATACAGTACACAACTTATAATTCCCACCTAGTACTTTTTAAAATAAGTCGAAAAATATTTTACGAAATATTAAAATGTAAAAGGATATGTATAGCCCTATTTATTTTACCCATGTGGACTAATTTATAGCGTCACACATAATTGCGTTCAGTCACAATGGTTAATTGCGTAAGAAAAGAGGCCGTTTTAAAAGTTGCACCTGAGTCCATAGCAGTCTGCTTTTCTTTAACAAACACATGATAGGCCTGGCCTACTGTATTGTTTGAGATATGATCCTATGGACTCAGATGCCACTTTTACACTGTTTAAAACGGTCTCTTTTTTACATAATGAACCATTGTGACTGAACCCAATGACGTGTGACGCTATACTTTGGTCCATATGTGTAAAACAAATAAGGCTACTTATATCTTTTTACACCTTTGCATTTTGTGAAATATGTTTCGATTTATTTTAAAAAGTATTTAGGGGGAACTTATACGTTGTGTACCCTATATTGTAATGTTTTGTGGATGTGTCTGCCTTTCGTCTTTTTCGTCAAAAACCCTCAAGTCATCATGTTTATAGAGAATGAATTCTACGGTATCCATCTATAGGGTAATAAGTATAATAATAAGTATAGCATAACAATCTAATAGTCTTACATGATAATTAGTCATTTTTGCTTGACAAAACCAGTAAGTTTTTACTTACTAATATTTCGTCCAACTCGTCGGAGGACTTCATCAGATGTGAGCATCTGAACAACTTCCGGTTGTGAGTAGTCTTACTTCTAGTCTTCAAAAGTGGATCAGTTGCTCACATCTGATGAAGTCTTCTGTCGAGATGAACGACATATTAGTAAGTAAAAACTTACTGGTGTTTTTCAAACAAAAATGACTAATTGATTTGATGTACAAACCTGATGAATCTATTCACTGAAGTCTTACTTAACATGCTTAACATTGTAAAATACGAATATTATTTGCAAGATACTTGTGCGTTAACAGTTCTTTTACGATCGATTGGTTACTTGAAATACGCTTTTAAGGAAAGTAAACCGGGATTAGTTTGGTTATTAAAGCTCTTGTCTCGACTTTAACGTTAACGACAGTACAGTAACGGAATCCGTGTGTTCGAATTTTTTTCGGATATTATTTTAATTTTAATGCGATATAATATGTTTGAAAGTCTACATTTTGCAATATTTTTGTTCTTCTTAGTACTAAAACATGAAAATTACATATTTACATATTTACTTATTGAATACATGATACACATTAATGAAGCCAATAATTGCATTTATATAGCCATGGGTCTTGCGGTTCTTGAGTTGGGCACATAAGGCGGAAATGACACCCCTATATCAAGGCTTGGGATCTCCTTCATAGAACCCGTACCATTCCACTTGTGTGCCAGCTTTATTTATCTCAATATTTGAGTGTAAACACTGCTGACCCCATTAACAAAGCCATCAAGAAAAACATCACAAAACCATTAGGAAAACATAACAGTTTAATCCATGCAATGTGAAAAGAACATCCAGAACATCGACTCATACTGGACATTAAGTGCAACACAAAATTGACCTATTTCACTTTTACACAAAAATAGCCAATTCTAATCGCCCCTGATTCCTATTGGTTTTTTGTAATACTTTGAATACAGATAACAAACATAAAGCGGTATTTCTTAGAGAATGTTTAAATGTAATTAATTATCGTAATTTGTTTGTAGGTGCATAAAGGGGAATGGTTCATTCAACCAAACCACAACAAAAAGCAAACCCTAATTGGCCAAAATCGATTCCAATTTCATGTTTCTCTACTCGTTTTCCGAGTTACTCAATTCCCAGCGGTCAATAACCATGTGTAGTAATATATCACTGTTTTATTATATCAATTTCAACCGTTTCCCGTTGATAAACTTTCGCCGCCTAACAAACCAGAATACGCTTAACGCCTGTAGAAATTTAGCTTAATGTTCGTAAGATGGTAATATTTCATTTTGCTAAAAGCTATGCACACTATTGCACACTTTGTTTGGTTACATTGTGACAATCAATTTTAGCGACAAATGTGTCATTTTGTCAGGTTGTGTCACATAGACATAGATCTTTATGTCACTTTTTAAAGATAGTATAGTTGATATTGTAAATAGTATATTGGTGAGCAAACTAGGTTTATAGATTGTCCCATAGTATACAGCCAACGGGGACGAACATCTAGTCAACCATCAGTATATTATTCTCTTGCGATTACCATCTTGACGCAAGTAACGGATAAATTTATTTACAATTATGTTAGCTTGTCAAAGTTGTTTTCAGAAACTAGATAACGTACACAACTGTCTGTCAGTTAAAATTAGAAATCTATGTGATGCTATACTTAATATTTTTCTAACGCGTTAAGGGGGTACTACACCCATCACATTTTTTTGCGGGTTTTTGCATTTTGTGAAGAAATAAAAAAAAAAAATTGGTCAAAGTGGTATGCAAAATGAAGGGCAAATCTTCTCGTTCTATTGGTGGTATTGATAATAATGTAGCTTACATGCTTTTAATTGTACAAGCCAAAGAGAGGTACATGATGACCCCATCACAATTTTGATCATATTTGCAATTTCAGAACTGCTGACGTGAATCCACTTTACACACTTATTTATCAGCAATGGCAGACCCTAATAGTACCAAAATATTTTTTATTTTGGAAATGCATTAATTATGCACAGCTTTGAAAACACGAATATGCATCAATTTCATGTTATCAATGAAATTAAACTTATTTTCCCCCTTCCAGTTGACAACGATATGCAAAATTTGTGTTCACAAGGCAGCACATTTGTTTCAGGTTTGATACGGTTGAAATTAAAGAACAGTCAAAACAGTCAATTTTCAATATTAGGTGAATTTTTGCTCAGTTTTCTGAGAAAATAGAAAGCTTACAAAATACGATAATAATGTGAATCTGTATGTTCACAATGGTAAAACCTCAATATTAAACTGTTGGACACACCCTAAAACTTCATGTGTAGTAACGGTTTCGTCACTTACCTGTAGCGGGTGTGTATTCCTTCCACTTTGAGAAAAAGATGAAAAATCCGTGTGAAACTTGGAACTGATAAAATCACTGCTCGCTTCGAAGATAAGCCGACGAAATCGACGCCATATTTTTATAATTGGTTTTGACCTTTGACTAAGGTTGCGCGATACTCGATACCGCGGATTCTCTGATACCGGTACGCGTACGATACCGTACTTTACAGACATGACAGAATAGGCCTAAAGAATTATTTAATGGAACGTATTGAAAAAAATATTAGAAAATTGAAAACAAATATAAACAAATATTCTAATCTCTCATTCTCTATTAGCGACTTCAGGTAGCGAATAAATTGTGTGGTAGGTCTAGACTATCTCCAACTCTAGAGTGATGCAGAATCCCGGGTGCAGAATTCACTGCTTTTATTGGAGTATAAATGATCCAGATCCAGATCTCGCAGCCCGGGCTCACCGCTAGGCCTAGGCCTACATTGTACAGTGTTTTGAATAATCCAATGGATTGTCTATGGGATATGCACTCATCAGCACATCATGGCGGGTATTGGCGGGGCATGTAGGCCTACACGATAAAACATTTCAGGGTGTGTTTGTTATGTTATATTTATTACGATTAGGTAAAAATCCCGATTTTGAAAAATGTTACGGTGCTTTAAATAACAATTGTTTTCCTAATGTACGTACATGTAACGTCACAAAACACTTTTCAGCTACCTACCGTATCATTCACATTTAGAAGTGTATAGAAACTAGTTTACGCTGAGGGATGCTTTCATATAATTTTTAACAAAAGGATTTTTCACACATCTGAGTTTTGGTGACCTTGAGCATTGTAAAGTGGCAATGTTCGATCCCAATCAAAGTAATTGCAAATCTTTTACTAAACATTTTCAGTACAAAAACACGGTTTAAAATATGTTACGAAAGATTTGAAACTAGCCAATTGTAGGCCTATTGGTTTTGTTTACAATCAACACACAAATTGTGTTAATAATGTTTTAAACTTAAATTGTCAACAGAAAGAGTCAGCTGATCATCAGGTTTTATGTCTTCTTTTAACAAGAGTGGAAACAAAGGAACCCGAAGAATGTGCAAAGTTATTGACTTCGGCTAGCATCTTAAAATTAAACTCTGAGTCAAAAATAAGCTTTGTTTCATTAATTAAAAAGAAAGTTGTAAAGTTGTTGTATCTTGTTAGTAAAGTGAAGTTTGCTACTGTTTTTATTATTACCTGTGTTGCGATTCGAAATCCCACAAAGAGTAAGCAAGTTCGTTATTAAATGTGGTAGGCCTCAGTACCCCCCTCCCCTCCCCCAACATACACATTGACTCATTTAAGGCGCGGATTCAGTGGGCTGACGGGCCAAAAAAAAAAAAAAAAGAGAAGAGAAGGGAAGAAAGGAGAAAAGAGAAGAGAAAATGGAGGAAAGGAGGAGAAAACTAAATTGCACGTAATTGAGTAGGCCGATGTCTAAATAATCGCACAGTCGGGACGATTGGAAGTAGGTCCTATATAGGCCTGCGATTATTTTAGGTATTGCTTGAAGGCGGGTCCTCGTCCTAAAAGCATGTGAAAATTACTGCGGGTCCGCCGATATGCAGGGCTCCTCACATTTTGCCACCAAAGTCAGTATTAAGACGGACTCCATACCGACTTCATCGATTTATGCATGCTTTAGTAATTGCCAATCTCAAGTTTTGCAAATTGAGTTCGGGCCCTTTTTTCTGTTTAAAGCAATTGATTCAAATAGTAGTACAGTGTAAAAACAATGCACCGAATGGCTTCAATTCGACCTTCATCTTGCAAATTTTTCAAACTCCTCAGACTAACCCTTGCGTAGTGGATAAACATATGATCATTTTCGCTCTTCTTCCAACATTTGCAAATTTAAGCCCTATGTTAACACAATTTGCGGTATAGGCTTACAGGAAAACTTGTCCAAGGAAGGTTTCATAGACCATCATTTAACAAATTCGCGGCTTTTTCAAACTACAATTTTACACACTAGTACCAAAATGGTCCACCAAAACACTTCAATTTTCTTCATTTTACAGTCCCCTGCGTAATCGATATACAAGTGGCCATTTTCGCTTCTTCTTTCGCCGATTTATGTTTAAAACAATGCTTCATGAACCGCACATTTCACAAATATTCGGCCGCCAAACTAAAATTTTACACCGTGAGTAATAGCGCCAAAATTGTCCACCAAATCGCATCAATTAGATCTTCATTTTGCACCAGTTTCTTATTTCTGAGGGGGGAACATCCTCCATCAGACAACCTCCTGGGTCTCGCAAGCGCGCTCCGAGGCCATTTTTTTTAAATTTTATTTTATTTTTTCTAAAAATTCGGCCGCCACCCCCTGACTGCTCTAGATCGACATTCGACAAAAGCTGGTATCGCCCATCCCTATGGAGAGTGACATCCGTTGACATCACAGACCAGGCGGTGATGGAAGCGATATCGCCAATTTTGAGGTCGCCATTAGATTTAACACATAATCATGAAATTGTCACAAAGAATTCTAAATTTGTTATGTGGTGTCAAAGCAAAATTATCTTACTCTAAAACCGTCGGGGTACGACAAAGTACCCCACTGCAAGTATGATAATTTTCTATTTGTAATTGCTAACCGTGTATTTTGAATGGGGCTGTCAGTGTATCTTCGCCAGCCTCGTACGTCACGTGTTGCGCTTCCTACGCCGCCTGTCACAGACGTAAAAAGTGGATCGCTAAAAAAATAAGCGTCCTTACCAACCAGTCAACTTTAAGACAAATGGATGAAAAGACACACTTTTACAAAGTTTTTTCATAATTATTTTTATTTCACATGATCCGTGTATATATCGCCTAGCTATAAATGAAAAAATATTTTTTTAGACCAATCAAACCAATATATGGGTGTAGTACGGCCTTAAGGAATTAAAAAACGTAATGTGGTTTAACACATGAAACACATTACAATACAAACACATACTTCCGCAGATGTAGTATTGATATGTTATATATAGTATTAGTATAGTTTTTATTCAATCATTTAATCGTTATATTGATAAGGGTTTCTCTTCTTCGTTGATAACGTGTTACAGAGACAATGGTTCTACTCATAGCGAGTTAATAGTTTAAACTTTAACCTAGATACAATTGACTAAGTTAATTGGACCCGAATGCTATATTTCAAACTATATAGGAAAATGATAAGATCATATGTGTAAGTTTCGAAACCTTCGGGATGATCGAAATACGGACTGTCGCCTAAAATGCTCCTAGTGATGGTACCCAACATTGATTGATGAAGATTGGGATACTAGGAGAGGGCTAGGTTTGACACCAATGAAAAGCAATATGAGAACGTTAAAAATAAACGGTTCCAAAACGTAAGTCCCCATAAGATATCAAAAAACGGCTCGATCAATTCTCTTGTTTTAAAGTTTGGACCATAGACTGATTAGTTAGTAATTTTTTGATGTGCCCCCCCCGGTGTAAAAGTGCACCAGATAAACCGATCTTCCTTTTATGCGCTATTAACCAATCAAGGATCGTAGGGAATTTGCTTGACAGTGACGTCAGACGCAAAGTAGTCTTTTTTTTTTTATCTCTGTCTTCAATTTTAGCTGACTCCCATATTTTCGAGTTATATGCACACGTGCAAAGGTCAAAGATCACCATTCAGACCCAGACGGTTACCGTCGTGCTTTCTTTAGTGGATGATAAGGTATCACACCACTAAATCAAGTTCCCATTCTTTTATGTGTTAAAAGGTATACCCAAGAAATCGTCATTTTCTCATGGTTATAATAACGTCATCGTTCATTCAAAACACCATTTTTCCAAACGTTTATGATATATTCTACCCTAGAACCAGCATTTTTTTGGTAATTGAGCGGCTCGATTTTTCGCAGTGGTGCATCGAACATGCGGTAACCATACCAAACTCTACAGCTCAGCGCCTCTATGTTGTGACATCAGTTGGTCCATGGAACCAAAAAATATTCATAAAATTTCAGAATTGTAGTATTTTTCATCTTTTTATGCTCAGATGATTAGAAAAACATCCACAGAGCATAACTATCACCAACAAATTGGCATATCAGCCTTTATTTCAAACTTTTGTTTTCTATTTTAATGTATGGTCAGCGAATTATACACTGGTTCTTATTTCTTCAGTCAGATAGGGTTGGACCCGATTTAGTGGTGTGATCTCATGAAGGCTTTTAAAATATTCGTTTCGTAAGCGTCAGCGTCCCATGTTGGGTAAATAGATTTTGTTGTAACTTGCAACCAAGTTACATATCAAATACTAGCGTAATATCCATCATAATCTAAATCTCAACAGACAAGCCTTTAAAGTCATATGAACAATTTTACAGAAAACTGGCGATTGACGCATTAACCACACACGTGGTCCGATCGGTCAGTGCACTTCATTCAGTCATATTAATTTTATTTTCATCATCACAAAAAAGCACATACAAATTTAAAATAAATACATATGGAGGAGGTGCAGCTAAAACAAAGTTGCCTGCCGATTGTTGCACCTCTATACACTTCTATACACTTACAAAAGTTGCTGGTTCAAAGACATAATCAACAAAAACAACCAAACAAAACCAATTCCACCCTGCAGGTATCTCAGAACTATGGAACAGGAAACCATGATACCTTTCCCGATAGGTTACCCTTTGCGTAACAGACAAGGTAAAGGTCCTGTGTTTTTAAAAGCCAATATCTTAGGCACAGCATCTGTTTTGGTCCTATAGCGCTATCGGTCCCCGAAGAGGTACCGATGGCTCTTTCTTTTATCGTACCCTGAACATTTGTACAGTGCATTCGTTTTTTATTAAAAATGAAAAAAAAAAAAAAAAAAAATAACACTATGCAACTTTTAATTATTATGCTTGATAGAATTCATTACATTACCAGGGAGTGATGTTAAGAGTCACCGGTACCTAACCGGGCACCGATAGTTCTATAGGACCAAATTCGATGTGCTGCCTTAGGCGCCAGGCCTGCAACACACTCTTCTAACAGAATTTACCTTTTCGGTAAATATGACGCCATCTCAGGTTCACTCGCAAAGGCTTATGGGATTTATGTTTTGCTTAAAGGTCCACAATCGTTTGCCAGTCCAACTTTGGAATGTCTGTGGTAAAGTTGTAGCATTATACCAACATGCATGCACTAGGACTTTACACATATTCTGCATAAATATAAGTGTTCACCACCTGCTCTCGAAGGTCACCTGAATCAATTTGCATTGCGGGATATGGTGCAATAAAATCGTTGTCTTGTGGGTGAATGTCACTAATTTGTCCTCATAAAATGATGTTACTAGATTAAATGGACGTAAACATGCTACATTTCCAGATGTATTGGTTCCTCTTTGAGGTTCTCTGGTACTGTCCGGGGGTGTCACTCGAATATACTAAGTACTTTGCATCCACGTTATTACAAATGTCAAATAGGATCTGATTTTGAGTATAAAGCGCTGTCGACGTGTATAGAGTCCATTTGACTACGTAATTGACATAGCTAATGTTCAAATGTGTTGGTTATACCAGATTAGTTTTGTAATAGCTGGAGAAGAAATTTGATCATGTCTCACCTTCTTTTTCAACCAAATCGACGGTAATAACTCTTGTAAAGAGAGATTAGCATTTAACCACAAATTGCTTCAGGCAAAACTCACTTCCTAAATACCACACAAGGTAATTTTTATTTAACTCATTGGCCCATATGTGTAATATACTGCCTCTAGCTATAATGACATTCTTGTGATCTGGTCAACTCATTGACAGATACGAACTTCAAGATATAGGAATTCAATTCTTGATCAATTCTCTCCAGGTATTGAAACGTAATACATTTTACGGTGACAGCAGTTATTTGGGGTAGTCATTTGAGAGTTGATTAACGAGCATGGGTGGCACTTTTATATATGAGTGACATATCCTACTGTTTTCTGACATGTTACCAGTATGCAAGGCACCAAGCTATTATGACATGTAATGAATATAAAAAGAAACCGCGTGAAGAAACTTTATTCTGGCTATTAAATTACTGTGTTTTTACAATATCTGTATTCATGATACCATTAGCCTGGAAGAAGAAAAAAACTGTGAAACATTGGTAGCATGACACTAGAAGAGCATTGTAAACATTGAAGTTGGATTGGCAGAAAACCGTATTAAATTTCACAATGATATTAAACATTTTATTAGCAACTGTCGATCAAAACAATGGAACACGATCAGCACGATTCGCATACATATGTCGGGTGACTTGAGAGTCCATGAGGCAGTGGTCTAAAAATAATAATTAGCATGACACACAACAGAATGCTGATAAATCTATCCGAGACCACTGCTCTTCCACGTATTTCCCCACTTTTCTCTTTTTGTTTTCTTTTCTTTCTCTTCTCTTTTCCTTTTTCCTCTTCCATTTTCCTCTTTTTTTTATTGTTTCCCCGTTTTTCGGTCCGGAAGAGCGTGTTGATATACAACCAACCTGGTTTTTCCAAAGAAAGAGGACATGGGCTGTTTCCGTTGAAATCCAAACACCTCCATGGAAAACATGACATTAATCTCCCTCACAGGGGGTGTAAATATCAAATGGAGTCACCCATTCAGGTAACTCAGTTTTAAATTCACACACCCTGTGTGGAAGACTTAAAGGCCTTTCAGTGATTTGCTCATCCGGACGATCGTAAAAATAATCAAAATTCAGATTTTGGTACCTTTTGTCATTGTCATAAATGTGCTAACATAGCCTGCGAGTGGTTCAGCCGAAAGCCGTGTATTTAAGACAAAATAAGACATTTTACACGAATCTGTAATTTAGATACTGACAGTATCTAAATTAGCTACATGTATTTGAATGGGCTTCAACTTCGTCAAAACTGCTGTTTTCTTCGTTTTTTGCCAAATTTGTCATTTCAAATATACCAAAGGACAATTTGAATGACTTATCCTTCACTTCTAAGCAATTTAAAAACAATTTTAATTTTTTTACACTTGCGCTGGGATCACTGAATGGGTCTTTAACGTCATGTCTTCCATAGGGTTTGTATGTATTTCAAATGGAATAGCCAAACGTTGACCAGGGTTTAGTCGCAGTCCTTTTAAATTGAGGCATGTTAACTACGTACAGTAGGCCTACTATCACAAAGTGTTCCACCAGCATTAATTCAAAAGGGCAATATCATAATTTATGGCATCCTACCTAAGATGTTTGATACCTAAGCATGGCGAGTGAGAATCCGACAAATGTTAAAGGGGATACACTCCCCAATACCGATACTAACAATCGATTCATGTCTTCTCAAAAGAGTCTTATCTCCAAAATGAAACCAAAACTAAATTGGTATGGTATGACCTATATTGGTATGATAGATCATAGTCAGTACAATAGAAATTGTTGCAATAAAATAGATTGAAAGTATCAAAATGTATGAAAGAAAGGAAAATTTCACCAAAATAACGCTAAAAATGTGATAAATTTAACTAAAATCAAAGGAACCTTATGAAATTTAATTTTCTTATACATTCCAGAACCTCTTTATGGGATATTCCAGAAATTTTCCCAGCCAAGAAAATTAGGCTTTACATTAGGAATTGGGGGTTATAATATGCATTTACACCAAAAAGCTATGGACATTCTCAGTTTTGCACATTCCGATGTGCATCTGGACTGGGAATGGGATGTTCTCTCGACATTTCATGATGGGACTTCCCAAGCAATATTGAGGGGGAAAGGTGTGGGAAATCCCAATGTCATCTTTAGGGGAATAGCTCTATGGGCTGCTACTCTGATTATACATGATGACTTTTTGAAAACAAAGGGTTCATTAAGAAAAAAATGTTTGAGATTTCACTACAAAGACCTCCTTTTGAAATGATCAGTAGTTACCTAATTGAACCAGGTAGTATTTGAACAATGGGTAATAAAGCTTACTCAAAATTATAGATATTCAACATGATCTCTTGTCTTGAACAAAAAAAACCAAATGTATAGGTCTAAAAAGAATATAGACGTATTATACGTCTATAATCTTATCGGACCTATACTAATATTATCTACAAACCTATTGAAGACATAAGAACTGAGAACTAATTTTATCAATGAAAGAGATGCTGCAAAGATGTGTATTCCACCTGCTATCCCAAAACTGTGTGATGGTGGTTAGGGCACCCCTTCGCACAATTAGATGTAACTTTAAACCGAGAGCTCTCTTATTTTAAAGTAAACGAGAATAGTTTAAAGCTGTGGTGAATCTATGAGGCGAATGGTTTACTCTATAATTTCCCTTTCATTTTGTTATCTGTTTTTAACCTTTGACATTTCAGCGAGCAAATTTATCCTGCTGAATTAGACATTTAGATTTGTTTTGAAAATAATTTTAAAGTTGAGGAAAATGGTGGCGTTAGTCCACAACAAACAGTTGAGCTGTATATTTCGAATGCAGAGTTGTTCAACTTTTAAGCAAGGAGGGCAGCAAAGCGAATGCAACAGTGGAAGAGTGGAACTTGTGGAAGGGAACAATGGATAATAAAGCCTACTTAAAATTATAGATATTCAACATGATCCCTTGTCTTGAATAAAAAGATGCATAGGTCTAAAAAGAATATAGACGTATTATACGTCTATAATCTTATCGGACATATACTAATATTATCTACAAACCTATTAAAGACATAAGAACTGAGAACATTTATCAATGAAAGAGATGCTGCAAAGATGTGTATTCCACCTGCTATCCCAAAACTGTCTTAAAGGGGGTAACCCTATTGGTTTTGGATATGGATTGTCTTTAAAATTACATAATAATATCAAATATCTCCCCCTTTATGCTGCTTTGTGAAAAAACGAGAGCATTTTCAGCGTAAATGTGAATAAATAGCCAAATTTGCAATCCAATACCTTGTATACGTGAATTGCATTCTGGGTAGGCATGCAACAACAACAATTCCCGTTCGTATGACGAATGCTGACATGCTGCAATGCCCGGCCCGTATTGAACGGAAAATATTTGTTTTTTTTGTTTTTTCGTACCGTTTCAGAAATAAAGGAAACAAAATATATTTCCCTTGCAATATGTACATTTCAAATGAATATAAAAAGTTTGGGTTAAAATGGAGAGGAAAAAACCTTCCGATACCGGGTTTTGAACCGGGTACCTCACGGGTAAAAGAACGGCGCGCTAGCCAATTGAGCTATTTCACCAACCGAAATAATCAAGGAATTGTTTTAATTATATACGGCGGACCGTCTCCTCAGCACTTAGCGTAGTCTCCTACACAGCCAGTTTGCGTCGGTCTGACACTCGTCGATCCTCGTGATAGCCACATACAGTCTGGCCGCCGAGACTACACTTAGCGTAGTTCGCTTTTTTCTCTTCCCATGATCCGAAGTAATTTTTATTGTTTACAAACTGGTATACCTGTAAAAACCGCTGTGATTCATGATTTCTCCGGAAATACATCGACTTGGAGCGTCAAATTTCAGGATAGTAATGAGAAAAATAGTATCTATTATGTGATACCAAAACCTCATCAACAATGAAAAAATCGGGGGATGATGCTGTCGATCGGGTTACGGACCTTTAATGATGTGTGATGGTGGTTAGGGCACCCCTTCGCACAATTAGATGTAACTTTAAAGCGAGAGCTCTCTTATTTTAGAGTAAACGAGAACAGTTTAAAGTTTTTTTTTAATCTATGAGGCGAATGGTTTACTCTATAATTTCCCTTTCATTTTGTTATCTGTTTTTAACCTTTGATATTTCAGCGAGCAAATTTATCCTGCTGAATTAGACATTTTGATTTTTTTGAAAATATTTTTAAAGTTGCGGAAAATGGTGGCGTTAGTCCACAACAAACAGTTGAGCTGTATTTCGAATGCAGAGTTGTTCAACTTCTAAGCAAGGAGGGCAGCAAAGCGAATGCAACAGTGGAAGAGTGGAATTTGTGGAAGGGAAGCATTGTTTACTTTACTACATCTATGTCAAGTACCAAATTACTTGTGCTATACTTTATGCGACATCTTCCCACGTAAAGTTGGTGGGTTTGAGATCTTCTAATTGTTTAGCTATTGTTCTTTGCTTGAAGACACCTGTATAGTCAGCGATATGTCCTTTACGAATGGGGACAAAATATAAATAAAAAAAATCATAAATGTTGTTTCATTTAATGTGCGCTTCAGGTAGGCATGGCCTAATTATCAGCACACTTCAACAATTATTCCGCTGCCATTAGAATATATCAGAATCAATTCCGCTTCTCCAAGTCCGCAACTGATGCGCAGGTACTCTCAGCGACTTAGATTGTGATTACCCCAGCAGCTCCCCATTTTACACCAAGAGTGGATTGAAGCAATTGGGAATTAAGTTATCTTGATGAAGGACGTAACACACATATTGTTCATGTTTAAACATTTTGTAACCTCCCTCCGTGAACCTAAAAAATTCTTGACCCCCTCTTGAGGGCTCGGGCACCCACAATTGCACGGTAATTTTTGTAGGACCTAAGAGCACATCAGACACATTTTGATTGTTTGAAATTGGCGATATAATACTAATTTTATGGCAAATTTTTGAAAATGCCCAAAAGACAATATTGAGCAGCAAATTTTACACGACTTCTCCTTTGTGAAAACGATCGGTCAGTAAATCATATACTATCCCGACTCCTAGCTCACTTTCACTCTTATATTACAGTCAGTCTACTCTGAAGTACAAAGTACCGACGCGAACGCACACATTGTGCCGACTTTGAAGGCACTGACGCATACCTGCAGCAGAGACGCAGCACTGCGGACTGTCTACGCACTGTATACGCGCGCGTTGTCACTTTGTACTTCAGAGTGGACAAACTGTACCTCAAGATTATACAGACCTTGACTTGACTTACTTCAGGTAGTATCATTTGGTAGTCTGCTTTGGTTTTCAACATACACGTGCAATTTGGTATCTGGTTTAATCATTTCATTCCCAGTATTTAACATGATGGCGTTTGTCTTGCCCAAACATGCCAAATGGCTGCACTTCTTCACAGAATCGTGACTGTAATATTGGCAAAGAGGGCAGCAAAACGATTTGTCACACATAGCGTGCATAACTCGATATCTTACGCGATTTCCATCAAACCGAACGTATCAAAATAATTAGTTTGTTTGCCTTTTATCAATATTGTTGAAAAGATTAATAACTATTGTATAGTAAAAGGTTTTAAAATTCCACTACAGTTGCTTTTTTATCATGAATATAATGTTACAAGGATGTGAAATATTCTAAATCCACAACTGGCAGCCTTAGCTACTTGTCGACTGAAGTGTTTAAAAATATTTAAAAAATTGAATTTGCACCTTTATTACAAGTTAGATAATATTGCCCCTACAGAATTAAAAAAACAAAACAACATAATATAAATATTAATGACAGTGTAATTCTGAGAAATACAGTAATTACTTGATCAGTTTCTTTTATTGAGTAAAGGACTTGCCATTTTTAATTTTAAAATACTTGATTGACTTTCAGATCTCTTGATTCATTTCCTGTAGGAATTTCCTATAAGATCAATGTATTCATATTACGAAGTATACCTGTCCCTTTGTCATTTGAGTGTCAGATATGACCATATACGGAAATCGCCTAAAAATGCAAACTCGTATGAAATTTTCTTGTAAATCGCCAAAAGCGTATGGTGAAGCTCTTGGTCAAGTCAAATTTAGCAGCCTCAAACAGATAATTTCCTTAACTATGGACAATTTTAAACCAGTATGGGCTGAAAAGTGAAAATTACAATTTCACACACCCCAGGTCTCATTTATTCGTTAAGATGCGTCTTATAAGAAAGATTGTCATTTAATAGTATCATTCAATTTAATAAACTAAAATGAAGATATTTCATGCAAAATACATTGGTTCTCTATTGTTTTAATAGGTGCAATTCCTCTTAGTATCCTAGTAACAAGCATTTGCAAAACAAAGAATGGAAGTCAGGGCCATTCAATTGATACGCAAGTGGATTGGAGATGATCAGAATATCAGAGAAAAGAGCCACCAAGTATCATTTAGTGTGTTTATATCTCTATCACGTCTACACTGACTATTGGGACAGCTTGATATCAAACAAATTGAACTTTATTCCTGTTACATGTACAACAATAAACAAAACAGCAACTGAAATTAGGGCAGGGAAGTAAGGAAAGGCCATATACCAATAATGCTTTTTGAATTAAAAGAAATGTTCTTTAATTAAGACGAAATATATCTACAAAATGTTAAATATATATTGAAAATATATTTCATTTCGAAATTCGAAACAGGATTAAATTCAAATAAATATACACATCTCAGAAAAAGTAACTAACCCCTCTTAAATAAAGCCCATTATTAAAAAAACGGACGATTGTATTACAAATCTGTAAAATGCGTTGGAAGCAGAATTTATTTCTGCACATGTTGACACCTCATTTGTAGCAATTGACTAAATATTGACGTCACATCGTACATTAAATCAATGTAACTCAAGATTTGAAAGTTGCAGTAAATTCTATTTTGTTTTGCATTCAGTATAATGGGAGGAAATCTGTGTAATGATATCTGAGTGTTTATGTATTGTTGTAAGTACAACTTTCAAATATGGACCTCACTACATTAAATTGACCGGTGTTTTATTGTTTTCTGGGCTAACGTATCAAATGAGGTGTCAAAATGATATAATACAATGGCCCGTTTTTTTAATAATGGCCATCATTTAAGGGAGATTAGTTACTTTTTTTGAGATGTTTATTTTCAATGCAATATTTTTATATTGTTAGACACTGTAAGACAAATTTACATCAAAAGAGCCAACAATTTGAATATTGCATTCTGGTTATGTACAAAAGCAAATAAAAATATCATGAATATTACTGAAGAAACATATGGGGGCCTCCCTAACCCCCTTCTATGATCAATGATCAAGGTGATGGGGGTAAAAATATTATCACTAAAATGAACGTTAAGGATGGATCTACGATTAGCTTAAGTCGTTTGGGCGTTAATACTCGCGTTTTTTATCATGTTTATGCCGTACGAAAAACTTTGGGGTTGGTACAACCCCCCTCGTCGTACTAGGGTTTTAATTGTACTGGTATTTAGTTTTATTGATGGTGAACATTGCTCAATGGCACTAACCTATATACACCTTCCACTTGTTAATTCCATTTTCCTTATTTTGTTGCCATTGTGATTGATAGTGCGCTATGCACGCAATAAATTTTAAATCACGCTTCATAGAGGAAAAAAGTAATTTACATTTGATTGTTCAAGTTGGCATCCCTATATACCAGTAATCGTGTAAAAATTCCATATATTAAGAGTGTGTAAATGTCAAATCAAAGACTGGTGTAGGGAAACAATACACTTGTAAATTACATGATATTTAGAAAGTACTTTTTCGTCAACTTTATTTGAACCACAGGGTATAATGCTGTGAAATCTTTCTGATACAAATTAAAGACATTGCGATTTTAAGCCATGAGTTCCATCACGAAAAGGAATTATATTTTATCTTTATAGACGAATCCATTTTCATGCATTCCTACACTTCAATGGCAGCCATAGCTGGGTCCCCCTTTAGGTCTATTCCACCTAAAATGTGAAATGATGTGGCCTTGACGGGGATATTAAACTGCTTTCCATCACCCGTGTTACACGTAGACAAAAGAAAGATGAAAGATTACAACACAATACAATAACCCCAATTTTTAAGCGGCTTTAATCCACCCAATTGGGCAGTAACAACACCAGTTTGGTGCAGACGGGACCCAGTAATGGCCGACTGAATTCTGACCATCACTTGGCTCGTTGGATTCGTCTATAGGATGAGGTTGTAATTGTAAGCTTGGCAAAGCCTTACGCTTGTTACTTACTTGCTTGCTTAATTTGAGTGTTGTCCTCGAACTACCAGGGTCATTCAATAAGTTATACCTCCGCTCTTATAACTTTGGTTCTGTAAATGGTAGCGTCTTTAAACTCATCATGGTTTAGATTTAAGTAGGTGACTTCAGAACCAAAATGAATTTTGATACACCGAAAACAGTAGTACATCGTAAAGCATTTACATAAAAATATGTGTGTATCCATCCTACGAGATCAGCTCGATGTTATAATTATGCTAACAGCTTGTATTCGTTATGAACACGGCAGAGTGCCGGACCGTCCATCACTAAAATATCAATCTTAGACGTGTAAGAATTCTTAGGCGTAAAATCTTAGGCGTCTAAGATTTCATTAATCAATAATTGAATACGCCTAAGATGATTGGTTGTTTGGGATTTCTGGTCCTGTGATTCGTTAATTTAAGTCTACCG
Source organism: Amphiura filiformis (assembly GCF_039555335.1). Taxonomy (NCBI): domain Eukaryota; kingdom Metazoa; phylum Echinodermata; class Ophiuroidea; order Amphilepidida; family Amphiuridae; genus Amphiura; species Amphiura filiformis. Next base: position 49,880,489 of record NC_092647.1, read on the forward strand.
CGAAATTCTTAGACGCCTCAGAGTGCATCTTAGACGCCTAAGAATGCATCTTAGACGTCTAAGATTGTATCTTAGACGTCTAAGGTTAGGCGTATTATCTTAGGCGTATTTTGAAGGTATCCGCCGTCCTCTGAGTAAACGGCGTTTGAAAATCTTGGTACCATTCCATTGGTCCTTCTACAAATTTAGAACATTCGTGAGCACTCATTTGATATTATATACAGAAGTGAACAGGCACAAAATATACAATGCTTGTGTGTTCTGAAACATTCGATATATCCCTCAATACGGGGGAATACGCATTCAACCATATCACGCATCCCTGATTTGGGGATTATGAATACAAATTACTGGTTGTCCAAATACTATAGACTTTAAACTTGGTACATAAGTTATAAATAGTCATCACCGTAATATATAGCAAAAGTCGAGAACTTTAAAGCAGAAATAACACTATTGGCCTATATTTTGCGTATTATTTTCTGAGATTTCGCGAATTCACGAGGGCGCACTCACATTATTATTATTACTATACGCTGGCGAAGTTACGTAATAAATCGGATTAACTACCATAGCAATAGGTGAAAACAATTTTGAACATATCGCGCCGCACTACAAACAGGTTGAACTAATCACCTGTGTATGTCTGCAATCATAGATTGAATACAATACTGGTCTTTTCAAAAATACTAATCTTACAGGTGCAAGTGATTAGCATGATACGGTTCAATGCAGAGGTACCGCGTGAAAGTATCAGTGCAGCGCGGTATATTGAAAAATTGTTTTCACCTATTGCTATGGTTGTTAATCCGATTATTACGTAACTTCGCCAGCGTATACATTGGTATCAAATATAACATTATAGGACATTTAATATAAAAAATTTGAGATATCCAGCTCTACAATACTAAAGATTGATCTGATTTGTACAGAGAAGTATACGATTCGTCTCTCTGCCAAATTCATTAATCGCACTAAAAAAAAAAAAAAAAAAACCCATCTACGTCGTGGAGGAAGATTTACTATTAATTTTTGGTGGAAATAAACTTATAAGTTGTGGACCCTATATCAAGTGTTTATCCAAACAACAAGATAACCAATAACAAAAATACAAAGAATTGTTACTGTTATGTCTGATGATCTATCAGAACGTGAGAATTTGCTTGGGGCAATCTGTATGAAATGACTATTAAATTCAGTCTCAGGGCTGAAAGTTAAAAATAAAGACACCCACCCACGTTAATTTTCAAATTAGTTTTCTTGGTGTTAAATTACCAAGTGACATTTGCATAGCAGGTTTAAAATGCTTCAATTAGCCCTTTTTCTACTCCACACAATTTCTGCATATAAATGGCTTTTCGAAGTTTTTAAGAAGCGGTAACTTCAAATTATCTCATTGCCACCATGTGGTCTATTCTATACAGACAGTGCGACACTGCTTATTTTATTGTCCCCTCAACAATATAGGATTTTTATTCTGTATGGTCGTTACTAACAATAGGGTAGTTATCATTGAGCGAATAGAAATGTCAACTCTATTTTGTAAATGGCGATATATCTATTAATTTAGTTTCCCGCCTGTACAATATAATTATTTACCTGGTGTTGTGTTCCTTAATCAGGGCAGGATTTACCATAGGGCCAGATGGGCCCGGGCCCAGGGCCCCCAAAATTGCCCTATGCAGTCTGCATTATCATTTTTAGCTGAAAAACATCAGTTTTGGGCCAAAAGTGTACAAAAATTGACCTATTATCATGATTATATAGCAAAAATCAGCTTCAATTTGGGCTAAAATTGAATTTTTTCGGGTGCTTCGTGCGCAAATGTCCCAGTAAAATCTAAAAACTGCACATGCCTTCCTCAAGGTGCGTTTGGGGGCCTCCAAATTTTGGACTGACCCAGGGCCCCCCAAAAGGTAAATCCGGCCCTATCCTTAATCACAAGCACATCACATTTTACTACCATCTGATATCATTGTGCTTGCCAATGATCTTGTCAAAAATGACTGAGGAGAATTGAAGGGTCCCATGAGAGCTTATGAGGGATCCGGTGCTAAGAACGTTTTCATAACATTTTCAAAAGGGTACCCAATTGTTGCCAGAAAACCTTTAAATGTCAGAAATATTTTAAGATCTCATAATGTTCCCATGGCAATCAAGTCAAATTATAATAATGTTCATTATTTAGTTCGCTTTACTAATTAATAATTACTGACTTTGGTTTAAGGGGATCAGTTCATCCCACAAATATGAAATGTTACTTCTACTTACAGCGTGAAATAAAGTTCATAAAATGTTAAATTTGAAAATATAATAAACAATTCTTTCATCCTTATTAAAACGTTCATTGAAGTGGGTTTGACGCAATCACTTAATCCATAACATTATTTCGTTACTTTCGATTATTTGAAACACATGCTTTGTATCAAAATGATATTGTATTTTACTCGATGATCCAGAGCTCAATCTCAACTCTAAACTTATTCTCAATCATAACCAAAGGAAAGAATTAAACATTTGTACCATATTTGGTCATGCGTTTCTCCAAAGGCTTGTACATCGACTAATTTCATATTGGCAAGCCTAATGTGTTTCATCTTGTAGTCTCACCATGACAATATTACAAAATTATATTTTTGTTATTGTTCAGTGCTTTGTAATTTTGGACAGGTACGAGTACGGCAAGAACAATATTCAGGCCATTTCAAGAACATACTTTAATCCAACATTATGCAAAGGCCTAACAAAATTGGAAGTAAGTAAGATTATACGTCTACGCTGCTCAAATTTGGTACACTCACTGGAGCGCTTTCACTGGGCCAGCCGGCGTCTTCAGCGGATGTTGTTCCTCAAACGTGACGTCAAACAGGAAGATGTTGTGGCGCTCCTTTGGTTCCGGGGTGGGGGGGGGGGGGGCAGGAGGTTATCCCAAACAGGGTCGATGTCTAACCCTTTGTCTCGGTTTTTTGCTTTCTATTTACGTTTACCGCTACGTATGAATATACATCATTATATAATACATTGGAAGCATAGATTTCCCATAATTGAATATATGAATACAAAACCCACCCAAGTCCATACTTTGGCCAAATTGAGTTAAGCATGGGAAATTGTTGCTATACATAGGCCTGTTATATGTATGAAAGACGAACTCAAATTCATCCTCTGTGTCTATTGAGAATGTGAAAAATAGCATATATGAAAGAACCACCCAAGTCCAGGATTTGAGTCTTGTAACACATTAATTGAAATCCAGTATGTATAAAAGTCCACTTGCTGTAAAGTGACTTTTGAAAAAAAAGTGCTTAATCAAGGAAAGTGTGTGGTTTATATTACATGGCAGTATGCTTATCAACATTATACATACCTGTGTGCTTTATTTTGTATTATCTTACTAGTGGTACTCTCATTCCAAAATTGTTGTCTTTGTATATGATTCCAAAAACCACCCAAGTCCAGCATTTAAAATGAACCATGAAATGCTAATACAGTTTAACCCACTCATTTGCACGTAAAACTTACCATATTGACCAGGTAAATCTAACTGAAGGAATTAAAATGATACACATGTTTTTTCTCAAAATCACTTCCCATGGACTTGGGTGGGTTTTGTATTCATGTACTCAATTGTCGACGAAAATAAAAACTTTGCATTTTATTTTCGATGCAGTTAATTTTACTTGCAATTTAACAAAGAAAATAATCATGATGATATCATTGTGCACACTGAAATGCGGGGATGACAAGAAAATTTGTGTCATGCTGTGCTAAATTTGAATGAAAACTGTATAAGATCGATACTTTTGATTCATTGTTAGGCAATTGATTTGAATAAAGCGAGATTAAGTATGTTCTTCAAATGCCTTAACTATTATTTCTTTACGTACTTCTCCTTTAAGTATTCTAGATTATTCAAGAATTCGAGATAGAAAATATCATGTTTGCTTAAAAACTTGAATAATCCTTTACGCGACTTCATTATTATTTTTGGCAAAAGATCAAACATTGTCTATTGTTTCTCTCCGTGGATAATTAACATAATAAAAGAAGCTTTAAAATACTAAAATAAATCAAATACACGAAATCATACGCTTAATCGTAATTCTCCTGTGCGTTATTTGGTAATAACAAGGTCGTGTGGAGGAATTTTGGCTGAAAGCGTCATGAAATATACATGTTAAAAAGTGCGAGAGCATTCACTTGATTAGATTAAAGCACGTGTAATCCTTGCCTCTCTTAGCATAAACCCGATGGCCAAGGAATTAATTATTTCCCTTGGTAAAACCAATGCAATGTGTAAATGTTACTTGACACAAAAATTGAGAAATAAATCAAAAGACCTTTTTAATAGTCTTTAGCTTCAAACTAATTTGATTTCTTGAAATACGAATAGATACATTTTGTCTAAACACGGGATTTCGGTGCAACTACTTGCAGGCACAGTTAGTACACCTATGCTACTAGCAAAGGTGCAAAAAGCTGAATTTTGATGGCTATTTACGAGTTTCTAAATGGGCAAATCACCGAATATGCCTTTAAGTGCTCATAAATGTTTGATCTGATATAAAATAGTGTGAATATTACAGTATTCAATATGTACAGGGAAAGTGTTTGCGTCTTTGTGTATCGCTTACGAATGTCTTGGTTTGGTTAAATCATGACCCCGAGGTAGGATTGTGATATTTGATTACAAAAATAATAATTACGTAGTTTAAATATTACAAATTAGTGTTCATATTTACATCCACATTATTTGGGTCTTTATGTATTGCTAACAAACGGAATAAAAGACTTGTTTGACAGGTGCAAGAAAGGCCTATCTGCAATAGCTGCCCTATAGTCAATTTGACCATTTTTGCATTCTATATTGTACGCATGGCACCTGGCAGCTATTGCATATAGACTTTTCTTGCACCCACCTTCAATATCAATCATGAAGTATCTCTTTGCGATCAAGCTTTTCAGAAGCGGTGGCGTAGTCAGCACTTTTACAGGGGTAAATGTTGCAAGGGAACTTTCAAGGGGGCAGAATTTGCCGATTATGGTTTAAAATAGTACACAAAAGCCATACAAATCTTACATATCAGAGCGGCCAGAATACCACAGGGGACATGGGGCGGATGAAATATTTCTCATATGGGGAAGAAGCTACACATTATATAAATTTATAAATTAAGAAGTTGTAATATTAAAGGGGAATTTCGTGATCCACGGCCTCCCCCTACCCCACCCACTTTTCTATAAAAAAACTGAGATTTTTATGCCATCGGAAACTTCTGGCTACCTTATGTTTAAGTAAGTACATACAATATCTTGCAGATTCATTCGCTTGGAAAAAATATCGTCAAATATTTATTAATGTTTTGTTATGAGATCGAAATGACGTGGCCCATGTAGCATGGAATACACATAATGCATAACATAACTTGCAAATGCAACATTTTGGGAATAACCTTTCTAGTGGGTATCTACTGAAACGTTAAAAGAGGATGTTATCAGGTTATTCCATTTAAATAACACACTACCCCTGTCTAAGATTTTGGAAGTATCTTCTACAGGGGGAGTATGAATTTCAAATAGAAGTGTGTATTTTAGTGGAATAGCCCAATACTCCTTTAAACAAGGAGCGGTTGGGCAGAATATATAGTAATAAGTAGTTCTACTTGTGAAATAAAAATGATGTGGTGATGAAATGATTAGGTCTATCCTTATTAAATAAATGAAAATTGGAATTTTAAATTCGATGTTGTCCAATGTAACTTGACAGGCTGTTTTTGTTTGAAATTTGTTATCCATGAAAGTTGTTGATAATCTGCTTACTAGACTTTAGAATACATGTATATGTTGAAAGTCTAGATCTATAAATATGGATATATACAATGAAGGTGGTATAATAGCTTGATACAATGTGATTATGTGCAAAAAGTTACAAAATATCTCAGAATAGAAGATAAATACAACGCATTATAAGTAGTTTAGCAGGATGATGTTGGAAAATCATTCCTTTGTGTTGGAACTGTACTGCTGATAAGTGTGTTACTGTTTGTAATAATGAGAATTACTAATTAAGTTTAAGTCAATCGGGCGAAGTTTAAAATTTAGCCCCTGGATGACCTATATTTCATTTTGCACATATATTTCCCTTGTGTCAAGGATTCAACCCACTAAGTATGAGCCCGATGCGAGATCGGGCAAAGCTTGAAATTTAAAATCTCCGTGATGACCTTTGATCTTGGTTGACCTCAATTTCCTTTCGCACATAAATTCCCCTGTTATCAAGTATTCCGCGCATCAAGTTAGAGCACAATCGGACAAAGTTTGAAATCCACGTCCTTTGACCTTGACCTCCGATGTCCCTTAAAACCACCCAAAGGATAAGCTTTTTCCGGTACCTTCTATATCCGAAAATCACACACCTACCCCCACTTCGCTCATTATTTTAGTAGTAGGGTAGGTGCAGGTAATATGGGACAGCAGGTAATATGGGACACCTGTTTTCATTTTAACAAAAAGTAGCTTAGAGAAGGTAAACACTTTAAGTTGATTTGTTAAGTGTTTAGAGACATCAATTGTGCTTCTAGAAATGCAGTTTTGGAGTCTGTGTATCAAACTCTTGGAAATCAATGCCAAAAAGAGTGAAATTGCCCAAAAAATTATGTCGTTTTTTTTGGCCTGATATAAAATCAATGACGTCACATTTTATGATTGTGTATCCAAAAACTCTGGTACTGAGGGGGCATTTGTCATTTTTTATGATCTTTAGGTGATGGGTTAAGCTTATCAGCAGGTAAAATTCAACTGACAAGTGGCACTTTCCTTTTATAAATGATTATTTTCTCTGATTTTCAACTGAATGGGTGCAGGTAATATGGGACACATAGGAAATTGTGTGCATTGTCAATGCGAAAAGCAAAACTATTTAGAAAATTGAATTTTCTTGTAGAAATTTGCATTTAACATTCAAAATCATGTAACAAAAATGTTTTTAGAACAAAAGAGTGATTTTCTGAACTTTTTGATTTTCACCATAGAGATAACATAGTGTCCCATATTACCTGCACATGCAGGTAATATGGGACACTTGACGATGACGTCATTTTGACGTCATAGCGTCCAAACAAACATAAAAACAAGGTAACATTGCCTGTTTTATTAATCTTAAAGGACAGGTTGTTCATCATAACAATCTCTTGTGGGCATATCTTCTTTAGTTTTTATGCAAATAAGCTAAACGTCCTTAATGGTCCCATATTACCTGCAGGTACCCTATTATCAAAAATAGAACAGTTATAATCAGGAACAATTATAGAAACACCAGAAACAGAAATGCAAAATGGAATCTTGCGTTGACTTGTGTCTGCTGTAGGGCTATAGAACTGCCTAACTTAATTTGAATCCACTAAATAGTAGTAAACAGTACTAAAATCAAAACCAAGTCTATACATTGCGTTACTTACTCTAAGCACGTGCTGTTGAATAAAATTCCAAGACATGTAGGGGCGTTATCCTTTCAGCCTTAAAGGCCCATTCAGTGATTTGCTCATCCGGACGATCGTAAAAATCATCAAAATTCAAATTTTGGTACCTTTGTCATTGTCATAGATGTGCTAACATAGCCTACGAGTGGTTCAGCCGAAAGCCGTGTATTTAAGACAACATAAGACATTATACACGAAAATTTAGATATTGTCAGTATCTAAATTAGCTACATGTATTTGAATGGGGCTTCAACTTCGTCAGTACTGCTGTTTTCTTCGTTTTTTGCCAAATTTGTCATTTCAAAAATACCAAATGACAATTTGAATGACTTATCCTTCACTTTTAAGAAATTAATAAACAATTTTTTTTTACACTTGCGCTGGGATCACTGAATGGGTGAATACGCATCCCAGGCATCTCTAAAAATACTCTTGAAGTTCAAAGTGAAGTATTCACATCTTTGTACTTAATTGTAATTATTTGATAACAATCACTAGCTGACATTTAGAACAATATTATTGCATAAGCAGTGCTCTGGTGGTGCTTTTGACAAATTCATTTCGTTTCTTTGAAAAAAAATCCAAAATGAAATTATTTGTGCATCTTGTAGGAAACAAAACGTGTTTACAAGATTTTCGTTATGAAAAGCATTTCATTTCTTAGTTGTTTTTGTCAAGGTATCAGAACAGGAATTTTCCTATGAGTCAAGTTCTACTTTAAGGGTAGATTTAACTAAGGGATCAAATCGAAACTCGACCGGCGGTTGACATGCGGTTCCACTCAGAGGTCATTGATTGAGAAGAGAGCCCTGGTATATTCCGAACATTCATAGTACTCGTATACTTCGTCGTACTTGCGAAAAGAAATTGCGCAAGACACATTTGGAAGTGCATCACGACCTGTGGTTCTTGATTTATGTTGTAAAGAGGGTTAAAACAACGACACGTTTGTAAAACGTACATAACTCATTAGCAACAATAAATCAAGCAAGTTTTCAAAGTATATGATTTGTAGAACGAACTTTTGCTAAACATCAAAGTGTTATTTTTTAATAATATATTGATTTAGATAATATATCTTTTTACATTTTTACATTTCGTAAAATATTGTTCGACTTATTTAAAAAAGTAGTAGGGGGAACTTAGAAGTTGCATACTGCAGTTACTGTCCATTTTCCTATACATAATACTCAGTACTCTCATCATTGACGCGTGACCTCCACAAACAGTGTATGTTATAGGTATATGGGCATTGCCTAGTTAACGTCACTGTGTGAAAAATAACCGGCCAATATTTAAGGTACTCTCTGAAATTCTAGAAAATATAGTTTTGTAACATGTCCTAAATTTTTAGCTAATTTAGGTGTTTGGAAATATTCGCACTTTGGTGTTTTAGTGTATGTAAACGACAGATAACACCAAAAAATATGATTTTTTTTTCCAAACCGTGTTAAGTCTACAACCATTATGTTTCTCATTTTCAAGAATGCTGGTTAACAATATGCAGACTATTGTCTCACTTCGAAAACAAAGGCCCACCCAGTATTGTTACCTTGCATTTGATTTATAACCGTTCACCCAACTGAAACTATAATACCAGCTCATTGCTCATTGCACAGGTAAAACAGATACATGTGTAGTGTGGATTTAACCAGAGAAGATCTGCTTTAATCAGTAGAGCTGTTTTCAATACATGTTATCTTGGTTTAATAGCTTTTAATGGGGTTTAAGTCCTGCAAATGTCGTGGTGAATTCTACTGTAGACATGACTGCATCATGCACTTTGTTTCTTATGATATGCGCTATGGACTAAGGACAGGGGTCAATCGTTGAACCAAATGTTTCACGATTTATACCATGCATCAATAACAACAATTTGTGCTATAATGTATACGCAGACGATATTCAAATACCCGGTATAATACTTTCATACCTTCGGATTTAGCATTTATCATGTTTATTCAGTCGACTCTTTCTGCACTTCAAAAATGACATACAACTCTGGATGACTGATGCTGAAGCTGAACAGTGATAAGATATTTTTTTGCAAGTTGGAAATGGCATCATCAAACCATCAGGAACTTTGCAAAATCTAGGCATCATCTTTGATGATGTAATGTCTGTGGCTCCGCAAATAACATCTTTTTCCAGTTTCGTTTCATACCACTTGCGTAACATCACTCGCATCAGACGTTTCTTAGATTTTGACACCTGCAGTAGTATTGTAAGATCACTTATTTTATCACGACTGGATTACGGAAATGCTCTTCTTCTGGGAGCAAACACAACTCATATTGACAGACTTCAGCGCCTTCAAAATTGGGGTGCAAAACTCATTTGTGACGTGTCATGTCAAAAGGAGACACTTTTGGGCAGGATCGTAAATGGAGAAATAGAATCTGCCCGGGGTGATTTTTTCACAATTTGGGTTTGTTGCGAATTTGTAATGTTATTAATGTTTAAAATATCGTCTGATAGTTTTAGACCGGAATGTAACTGGCATCTTGTATTATTTGAGACATTTTGCAAGGTAATTCCTACTCTCAACATTGTCAATAATATTTTTAAAGGCCGATATCTCAATTTCCAATTTTATAATACCATAACTTACGACCTCAATATCTTCGCTTAGGAATGTCCGATTTCATTGGGGAAAACGGCATTGGGGAGCAAAATATCTCTTTATTCAAGATATGTGAAACCTTAAAATTGATAACCTGCCCAAAAGTGTCTCCTTTTGACATGACACGTCACATTTTATCTGCATCTAAACTCGATTACGCAACTCCACTGGCTGCTACAGGACTATGGAATAATTTACTCATCACCATTCGTACTGCAAACTTATTACCAGCCGAGTCTTCAAAAAATTACTGAACCCATATCCCTTCCCAAAAAGTTAACTGTTTTTATTGCTCACTTTGTCTTGTTATATGGTGTTTTTACTTTGAATTTGTTTATGCGCTGTGGTCTAGATGTAACGGCGCTTTATAAAAGAATTGTGTCTGTATGTGTATTAAAGGACTTACGATGCGTTGTAAATGTCTGTGAATAAATATGTAACGGATTTTATTGATCTAAAAAGACCCCAACATAATTTTCTTTTCCGTTTTTTAACTCTCTCCACGCTGGTGTCGACTGCAGACGACAAGTTTCAAAAAAATTCCAAAATTCCAAAATTCCAAAATTGTAAATTTTCATGACCATATTTGGAATCAGCATGAAAAATGCATCCAAATGAGTACAAACAAGCCTAGTATTGGTTCAGTAGTTGGAAATACTTGGACTTTGTATTAATATGATATGGCTAGCACGAAGAGCATTAAGTACCACACTGAATCAAAAGTGCCGTGGGCTCAAGAATGTTTCTTTCCACATTTATAGTAATAATCCTTATTGTATAAATGCATCTGTTTTACAAGTTTGTTTTTTATCAATATAAACATGACATGAAACGCATTCTTACTTTTGTGTGTAGGTTGTACGATATGTTTTTAGAAGAGCATTTTTCTTATCGATCATATTATTTTCAAGCACTATTAAACCATTTAAAAACATCTTATGTAGTAACGTCAAGTACAAAAGACCTATTTACATAACCTTATTGAAAAGCCACTAAGCATCTTAATACAATAAACGCGCAATGTAAGCTTTACTTAAGAATTGTACTTGTAAGGGTAGATATGTTTTCACTCAAAATTAACTTAATAGCCGCAAAACAAACTTAATTATTTTAAAAGCCTAGATTGACCTTGAAATGTACTTAAATTCCGTAATACCGTAAAAACTCGATAGTTAGCACATGTGCTTGCTATCGAGCGCTTTTGAAAATATGAAATATTACCAAAGTCCGGCGCTTTACCAATTGAGCTGATGGGGTTGAGACACACATTTGCAGGTTTACTTGGTCGTCAATAACTATGTGTATCAATAATTTGCTCAAAACCCTTTACACTGTTGTGGATGGGGCTATTCATGTTTGCATGTTTTAAAACGCTCGATAGTAAGCACATATGCTAACTATCGAGTTTTTAGATACCGAGTAAAACAATTGATAATATCAGACAATGCCAATGTTGTTTGTCTATACTTTCTTGCTTTATGAAACATTAATTGAAATTCTGCGTTATGTAAATGTAATTGTTAGTTTTAGGTTTGCAATTAGATTTATATAGCACAATAAGATTATTGCGCTTTACAAAAAGTCTCTGACCATCATTGCCTTAGGCATACCTTATAAACTATTTAGCAACCCCCTTACCGATTGAGCAAACTAGTCTGCTTAGGTAACTGGACTGATTTGAATTTGGTCAATACAGTGTTACGAGTCGTACCTGACTCAAGGCCAAAATCACCTTTTACCCGAACTCACACGAATGCACAACACAAATACACTGTTTGATTAAGCTAACAAAATCTAAGTCTAAAACAAAGTATGATTGGTACATATAACAGCAATATGTGATGCGATCAAGCAAAATCAGTCGGAACTCGGAAATATTCAATTTTCAGTTTCTTATAGGATAATAAAAAACATTTACAAAGCTAGATGATTGCAGAAAACATCATTGCAATTGAACAACCAGTTCCAAAGATATGAGCGATTCAAGACTTTCCAAAACAAAAGGAAACAAAAGGAAATATTTCCTTTGTTTGGCTATATCTCAAAATCAATATTTCCGAGTTCCGACTGATTTTGCTTGATAGCATCACATATTGCATATACAATAAAATCACACAATCACAGTTTTTTTCTATCAGTACTTAACCAGCGGTCTTTTGTTGGTGATCCTAGAGTTCTTGCAATGTTCTGGACGACCGATGTATAATTATATCCTTATTCACTTATCCTGCGAAAATCAGCGAAGTCCATTGTACACTTGTGTTTATAAATATCCTTGCGTATGAAATCCTCACACGATAATGATGCTGCTTTCTCCAATCACTTATCTTCTTGCGCTGCTTTCTCCAAAATATATCTCCTTGCGCTGCTTTCGCCAACAATGGCGCTATTTCCACCTTTCACACAATATCTTCAGGAAGCAGGACTGCGATGCAGTTGTTCCTACTTATATTGACAGCTGTGTTGCTCCATTAACTAGCAATCTTGGAAGAAGTACGTTCTTTGACGTATTCTAGATCTTCTCCGACAACACTGGCAGGCAGTAGTGCATTGACTACGTAAAATATTTCTGGTTAGCAATTTCCTTTCTTTGAAGAAATTGGACTCTAAGCATATTAGCTAGCTAGCCCAGATCAACACTATAAACTGAGAAGAATTATGTTTACATTTTCTTATATACCAAGCACTGAAAAAAACCCACCATTCTATTAATAGGCAATTACTACCTTCACACTATTCTGCAGTCTGGGAAATTCCCAAGTCTTAATTATAACATTAACCTTTCACATGACATAACTTCCTGAGGGGGATCCAGTGACGTCACTTTCTGAGGGGAATCCCATACGATGTCATCTTCATTTCACAATCTCAGGGGTTTCCAAATATTCCAAATTAGATATGATTCAATTTGTTTTGCTCAATTTGAGAGGGGAATTCCCCCAAAATGTCATCACTCATGTAATTTTGTAAACAAAGATAAATAATCAAATCACATTACTCAGGGCACATCACAACAGACTTGACATTTAATATGAAATATTTTTTCGCAAAATTCTAAGACTAGTCTGCATAAACCGCACGGAGTAATATTCATCGGCGTGCGTCGGGAGATGAGGAAAATAATTGTTTGATAGAAAATGTGTTTTCCATAAATTTAAATTATGGTGCTCATAATGTAGCAAATTTGTCTAAAATGGCGGCTTTAGGGAAGCTGAATTCGAGCTTTATGGTAGACAAAATTTCGCCCTTTATGCAACATTGTTCTGTTATAATCAAATTTATAGGGATTTGAGGTGATATTTCGTCAGCAATTGCCATTCATCACAGCTGAAATACACCTGCAATGCACCAATTTTTTGAACATAGGGGAGCTTAAAATTAGGGCTCTTAAAAGTGGTACGTACTCAGAACATTTGAATGGCCCCCTGGGGTCAAATGTTATAAACTTACTGTACAAAAACAACTGCGCGTCTTCCTGGTGATATTGAACTCATGCTGTTTCTTTGTGTAAAGTAAGTTTATAACATTTGGCCCCCAGGGGACCATTCAAACTTTCTGAGTGCGTACCACTTTTAAGAGCCATATTTTTAAAGCTCCTCCCACTTTCAAAACTGGTAGATTACAAGTGCATTTCACTTCTGACGAACACTTATTGGTAATTAGGTTCAGTAAATATCGCCTCAAACATTAATAAATTTAATAATATCATAATAATATTGCAAAAGTCCAGAAATTTTACCCCCACAAAAATCGGACCACTAAAAACAAAGTTTAAAAAGGAAATACCAATTCCGAGTATTTGTATGAAAATACACAGCTCCAGATCAGTTATTTAAATATAGCAATTAAATCTTGCTACAACGCAAAAGCAACAGTTTTCTTTTCTTAAAAATATATAGTAGCGTAAGAACGATTAATGGAATCTATTTACCTAGTTAACTATAATACAGGTAACCTAGATATGAGAATCAAGACAATCACATGTTTACAAGGTTGTTTTGTTTCCTGTTTCCTGATATTGCAATTATGTATTTTATTTAACAATTTATTGAAGTTTAAGTTATAAGTTTTAAGGTTTAGTAATTATTAAACTGTTGCGATTTGGTAGTTCACAGCAACTTGCGAATGATAGTGAGCTTTGACCAAAATTGCATTAATCATTTCATAGCGAGAATTCATAAATCACAGATATACTTTTGTAGGTCCTGTGTTACTTGAGTTATGTTGCAAAGAGGGCTGAAATAACATCACCTTTGTAAAACGTACATAACTTATTAACAACAATAAATCAAACAAGTTTCAAAGTATTTGTAGAATTAACCTTTGCAAAACATCAAGGTGTTATATTTTTCAATACTATATTGATTTAGATAATAAATATCGATCTTTTTGGCTGTCTCGACCAACAATACTTTAGTCAACCCTTAGGTGGTCGGTCATCCACCTTTGCACAGTATTTTTGTGGGGCATGAGCAGTGATTAGAGCACATCAGGCACGAAGAAAATCAAGGGAAAGCTTCAAAAATTTAAAAATAAATAAGATATTTTGTCACTACGCAAAACTGTTAGCAAAAAACATTAATACATAAATACGGAGAAACTCTATGGATTTCATATGATTTCTCAATTGCCGTAAATAATCCATGACGCTTTGCACACTCTCTTATACCCGCTGGTCTGCTCCAAACCTGGTTTAAATTACTTTAACTAGCTATGTCTGAGCAGATGTCTGAGAAAGTGTTTGCGTTTTTAGGTGATCGAATTGGGTTTTGAATTGGATGTGTGACAAAAAGGTCAACTAATGGACATTCTATGGTCAAGAAATGTTTCATTTTTGAAATGTCTACCCACGAGCCAAACAAAAGTTGTTATATCAACTTTCCATTTCTTGTTAAGATTATCTCTAACTTCAGTCAGGGTCGTGTAGTTTTATCAACACGTATGTGAAATTTATGACACCTTTAACACCCTAGCTGTTAGCAAGAGGTTTTGGTTGTAATTTACAAGTACAAGTGTGCACAGAGAAACATACGAACAAGCAGAATATCTTATGTACAGTGAATTTAAAGGCACAGCGCTATGCTTGACTCAAAACAGGCAACTCATCAAATTGATAATGCGGAAGTAATATAAATCTTTTGTACGTACGTACTTTTTACTCCCGATCGAAGACAAGTGATACGTCATTTGGCATCACGTTGAAAGGTATACATGTATGATATCATTGTAGTTGGTTATACAGGGCGAGTCAAAAGTTCAATAAGGCAAAGTCCAGTTCTGTTTCATACCACTTGCGTAACATCACTCGCATCAGACGTGTCTTAGATTTTGACACCTGCAGTAGTATTGTAAGATCACTTATTTTATCACGACTGGATTACGGAAATGCTCATTTTTGTCTTAGATTGAACTTTGCAATAAGCGATATTGGCAATCCCTAATGCATTGTGGGACAGTTTGGGCAAATGTTGGTAATACAGATGAACTCTGACCTATCAGGAAAGTTCTTTGTTTACAAAATACTGCTTTACTAAAATAAAAAAAAAACATTAAAATATTTAAATGATAACAATATTACAATAATGTTCAGTTTATTACCTTTATTGCACCAAAAACATCAAAATACAATGTTTGGTGTAAAAGTAAACACTGGGGCCCTCTTTCAAACATCAACTTGAAGAACATAAATGCATACAAATACAAAATCTATCATAAAAGACAGTTATAAAATTTGGAAAACAGCTTAAACATATAGAATTCATTACGGATACACCAGTTGGTATGAATGTGCAGCAAATTACAGGTCTGAGGCACGATAGTAATCAAGAAAATCGGATTTAAATTGTGGCAAATTTGTGAGGTTTTGGAGATCAGCCGGGAAAACGTTGGAGAAATTGCAAATACGACTGAAAAAGCATCCCCTGAAAATTTCAGTTTTGAATTTGTTGGAAATAAGGTTAAGGGAGTCAGACGATCTCAGATTGTGGGAATTTGAATTTCAAAAGTTGACCTTTGTGTTTCAGTTTCCTCATCGAGATTCAAGGCAGTTGTACTCAGAAAACATTTGAAAAAGAACATGTTGTCTTAAAAATATCGACGATTAAAAAAAGAAGCTAAGATTTTTAAACGCTCCTCATACGTGCCTACGGAGGATGAATTTGGTGATGCGACTTTGAACCTTTTCTATTGAATTGATGATACCTTTGCACGTAGGTTCCAAATCTCTGACCCATATTCAATAAGTGGTCTGACATGGTAGAAAATAAATATAAGTATATTTCTTATTGAAATATTAAAACATTGCTGTATTGAAAGCAGCAAACGTTAAAAATTGATTACACTGGAAAAAATGTATCTACAAATCAAGAAAAGATCAAAACTAAAAGGTAACTGTGCCATGCATACATCCCACATATTCTATTAATTATACATGTTAGCAGTTCTCATCTTACATGTTACAATTTTTTTTTAAATTAAGCATAAAGCATTTCATTTCCTTTTTATTCTTGTTCTTGTTATTTTTGCTGATGTTGTTGTTTCATCTTTTCTTCCTTCTTCTTCGTCTAAATTTGTATTCTTCTTTTCCACTCGTAGCTTCTGATGCTTCTGAAGATTGATTGAGTATTCGATCTGTTTAATACAGTTGCTATTAGAGTTGAAATTAAATTTCTGAGTTTTATTTATTCCAAAATGGGTGCAAATGCTCGATGACGTGCTTTGTATTGTAAGAAGATTATAGTGTTCTGAACGTGTAAGAATTGTATCAAAAATGTAATTAATATATATTTCAGAACGACAATTTTTGATTGTAAATAATAGCATCGTTGATTATTTTATTCTATTTGACAGATTATATTCATTTACTTTCGCAGTGTTTTGCTAACATTTAACAATTTAAAGGGAAAACTGTTGAGATTTCAAGAAATGTCTCATTCAGGTAAAATCAATGCGCAACATCGCAAATGTCAGCAGTGACTCGATTGATGTGAGCATTTATAAGGTGATCTCATCATCAGTATCACACACTGTAATTATAATATGTTCAGGATTTCTCGCATTATAGATATGCTCATCATGACAACAAGAAATTGCTTTAAATATTTTAAGTTTGATAGAGTCGTTGGCCTATATGTTGCATTCACAGAATAAATGAGTGAGTGAGCGTGAAAGGGCTTTATATTGCATTATCTAACATTCTACGCGATAGAGACGTTGCTAAAGACAACAATCGGTAGACTTATTTATTTAAGAATCAGAAACGCGTTATTCAAGGCGTTATAAACCTTTTAAATAATCCGATAACGAGATACGTAGTAAATTCGTCCTTGCGCTAAAATGTGTTCATTGTTTTTAACCAGACTGAGTAACTAATAAAAACATTTGTGTGAAACGATTATTGCCAGATCAGTTCAATTAGCTTACAATCTGACTAATGCTTGATGCTGTTCACAGAAAAGTGATGTTTGTTGTCAAACGTATACAACGGTATAAATTAGGCTAAAATTTCTCAAAGGCAGCAAATCTTAAAAATACAGTACTTATACTTAATCGAGTAATCGTAAAGATCAGGAAACAGGAAACAAGATAACCTTGTAAACACGTGATTGTCTTGTTTCATTATGTTTCAAATCGAGGCTACCGGTGTAGGTTAACCAGGTAAAATGGGTTCCTTTAATCGTTCTATTTAAAGAAACATTGATACAGCAACCATTGCATTTGCGTTGTAGCAAGATTAATTGCTATCTTTAAGGTGGTAACTGCACCCCATGATAAATTTGTGATTATTTTTGCATTTTTAACACACTGGTAACAAACGTTATGTATATTGTAGGGGCAATGAATCCAGTTACTACACTGGAATTCCAATGACTCAAGACAAGCGGTTCAAAACCTAATTGCAACCACTATAACTATTTCTGAGAAAGTGTTTACGTTTTTAGGTGATCGAATGGGGGATTGAGTGGGATTTGTCACACAAGAGGCCAATCAATGGGCATTCTAGTGTAAGAAATGTTTCATTTTCGGAATAAAGTTACTAAAGGGACATGTAGTTTTATCAAGATTTTAAGCAAACGTTGTTTTGCAGGTAATCAGCAACTTTTGTTTTTTGATCTAATATTCACAGCGCAATATGTATTTTTTTATATTTGTTCAGAACGTCCAAGATCAAAGTTTATACAGGGGTCAAAATTAAAAACTAATTTTGTCTAAATCTATGTTAAATTGTTCCTGCCATCATAAGGATTCAGAAAATATATAGTTCCACATATCTACGACTTATCGTTGTGGGCAAAAAAGTCGAAGGTTAAAGAGAGAACTCGACAAGGGTTTACAAAATAAAGAATTGTTTGAACTACCTAGAATGACTTTGTAAGATACACAGGGATCTTAGTTCAATTTTACGGCAAGGCCGGGTTGGAAACGCTCTATATCTTGGCTCCACGACATGTCATAACATTAGCTTATTCATGACTCATTACTATACTCACTCCGTTGCACGAATTTCATGTTCTTTTTGCAACAATGTTCTTTAATCAGCTAAAATAAGCAATTTCGTAAGAACGTTATCGTGTCACACAACGTTGCTGTAAGCTGCCATTTTCCAACAGTCCTTTTTACCAGTCGCAAATAAACAAATCGGGAAAGAGCCTCAAAGAGGCGAAGGACACCATCAAAAGTCAAAAAGGTGTTTTGGACGTTACAGACTTGTTGCCTAGTTAACACAGAAAAAAGGTCATTGCCAGTTGAAACGTGTTGATGTCGACCTGTTGGTACTTTCCTGAATGGTTACCTAACGAATCGTTACAGGTGGTTATAACTAGTTTTTATTAGATTCAGCTATAACAATACCAACAATTTGAAACAATCTTCATCAAAATTGAAGCATTTCAAATTTAATCTTGAATACGCTGTATTTTCTCTCAAAAGAGTGCCGTGATTCATGACATTTCTTGACCACATTTTGACCCCCTAGTTTACTGATAAAATATGGCTCACTACATCTGATTTTTCGAACTTTTCCGATCTTGATTTGAAATGGTCTAAAACACCAGTAAGAGTATTATTGTATATTGTTCCACAAATAATGAGAACTGAGGAATAAGCTAGCTCGCAGCAAAATTAAAAACTCTTTGTATACATCATTGACTCATTAACGTTGTACAAATATCAAACTGTGAAAAATCATATATATATATAATATATTCATGTTCATTCTTTGGAAATAGTAGCTCCCCAATAATTATAAGATTAAAAATGTAAATGCTGCAAATGTTCACTGGTTAAAAAAATAAACAAAACGAGCAAATACATCTAAGTTACAAATGTCTATACTGAAATAAGTGTGCATTAAAGCTGAATATACGATCAAGTTGGCATCAATCTTGTAGTAATAACGGCAATATGTGTCCCATAGAGCTCAACCATTAAAAGATGTATTTTCATTTACCTCATTGTATCAGCTTAAAATGAAAGAAAACCTTCCTGACAGTGGATGTTACTTTATCTGTTTGAAAGAATATGATATGATAATAACATTGTTAACATTTTGACTTCATTTTGAGCTTACATCCTGTATTGAACCTCTATGACTTTATATCAACAATTACCAACCACCGTATTGTGAATATTTGTTTGACATACATGTGTATATTGAAACCCAAAAATATCTACTTTAAAATTTAACGAAAACAGAAATCGTTAAAAATTAATTACATTACAAAAATGCATCTACAAATCAGCAAACGATCAAAACAAAAGGTAAGTGTATCATTCAAAAATATGAGGCAAATACAACACAACCCGAATACATAGTAGCATTTTTTATTTTCCCCATGACAATTTTTTAAATAAACACAAAGCATTTTATATTTAAATATAACCCTTTTCTTCTTGTTATTTCTTGTTGTTGTATTGATCCTGTTTCTTCTTTCCCTCTTTTTCTTGTTTAATAGAGTGATGACATATATTTTATTTTATTTCAGAATTGTTGAAAATTCAAAACTGGGCGTAAAGGCTCGCTAACATTGAACATGATTATGTTCTCTGGTGCATCAAAAATGTAAATTGACATTTCAAAACGACAACTTTGGTCATTTAAATAACAGCATCGTTTATGTCATTTTATTATTTTATAGATTAAGTTCATTTACCTTTACAGTGTTTTCATAAAAGTTCCTGCTTTAAAGGGAAAACCTCTGATGATATTTCAGGCAATGCACAACATCGCAAATGTCAGCAGTGACTCGATTGATGTAAGCATTGAAGGTGATCTCATCATCAATATCACATATTGTAATATGTTTAGGAATCCTAGCTCGTGTCAGAAGCTCTCGCATTATAGATATGCTCATATCATGACAACAAGAAGTTGCGTTAAATATTTAAAGTTTGTTGGAGTCGTTGGCCTATATGTTAAAATTCACAGTATTAGCGAATAAGTAAGCGTCAAAAGCATTATATATACATCTTCGTGATAGACTCTTTGCTAAAAGACAACATTATATGCACACTTATTCTATGAATAAGATAATAAATAATTCGTCCTTGCCCCAAAATGCTTTGTAACGATTAAAAAAGCAATTTTGAATCAATACCCTTGTAGGGGGTGTCAGGAGGGCGAACTGTAGTTTGATTTCCAAAAGATATGGCGTCTATAAGCGACACATCTAACTCAGATCGCGCGCCAAATAACAGTTCAGAAATTGAAGTATTTTTCCCACCAATGAAAGGAAATATTCAGAGCTGGGAACTGGGACCTCTATTGGTTTTCATAATGCCGGATGATTTCAATTCATTCAAGTCAAACACTAAAATGGGGGGAGTGATCAACGTAATCTGTTTCATATTTGCACTATGTTGATGTTTACAACGGAATGTCAGCGTTGTACCACCTCCATATCCTGACAATTTTCCGTTTGATCCATCAATTGATGTTAACGTTAACATTTAACAATGCTTTTTCAGTTTGGATTTAAATCAACGAAATATTAGACATCAAGTTAACAGAGAAAACGTAGACTTAATTGCCATTAGCCCTAACAAACAAAATAAAACGATTGATAGCAGACTGGAAAAAGAAAACTCGTGGTACCAATTTGCGAAACTGTTTGATTAAAATTGAAAAAATACATATTACATGTATTACAAGATGGTAATTCCCCATAAAACCGGCAGCCCAACAAAGAAAAAATTGACGGAAAATTTACAGGAAAGCAAGGAAAGAAATGATTATTGTAAAAAATAAATAAACAAAAGCAAAGAAGTGGGTAGATCTATACAGTCGAGTTTATTTATCTAAAGATATCACGGTCACCCCGTACAAGCATATCTTAACAAATCACGTCCCAGAAGCCATGCGATTACATGGGGATATCGCCATGTTCACGCAGCAAGGGCTTGAGAAACTCAATGATTATGGTCACAACATGGTATTTCAGAAGTACAATCAAAGGTAAACAATCACTAGCCCAGCTCATGCTAAAACAACATAGACTTCATCAACTTGAGGAATGTAAACAAACCCCGAGTTCTTACAAATGTTCAATATGAAAAGAAAAATCATAGTAAACGCAGTTACCCTAATAAGTAATCAAGTGGCACATCTACTGTAAATTAAATCAGCAATCATTCTTTTTTCTATTAAATTGAACAAACAAACACAAATCTCAAAATGTTCCATGTTTATAATTATTCCATGAACAGTTAAAGTTAAACGTACATTAAAAGTTATTCTTGTTGTACATAATGTATTACTTTATTGCAGCACTGTTTTTTGGACGTTGTCAAATGTTTTAAAAATTGGTTGTCAATACCATGTTTATATTTGTACATAAAATAACAACTTCTTTCGTATTCTGTCGGTCGGACATCCGGGCTATCTCTAGTCTCGGGCCCAAACTGCATGTGGCTCACGGTTTGTTGTGAACAACAGAAACCGGCTGTGAAGGAGGCTACATAGCGATGTTGCTGGAGTGACCCTCAATTTCGGAGAAAACGACACTCGACCATTGAATTTAATTTTAAGTCTGTCAGTATATAAACGGTAAATCAAGTAAGTTTCTTCCACTCTGAAGACTTAGAAACGGTTGTTTGATTCCACTGACTATTTGCGATCGAAATTTACATAACACCAATGACAGAAATCATCAACAAAAATCGAATGTTTTCACTCGACCGTGAGTCGCATCATCAACCGGAAGTGACGTGGCACGGACCGACAGAATACATATAAAAAAATGGTGCACGTCGAAAATATCGAACAAAGGTTTGGATGTGCACGAACGAACTATTTGAGATACGAACTGTTTGAGATTGCTTAATTGTTTAGCTTACATCCATCGAAAACAGGAAGGACCCCTACTTTATTGCTACTTTATTTATATCATAGAAACTGTTACAAACATCCTGCTTCAGCAGAAAGAACAATAAGAAAATAAAAATGAGGTAAATAAAAGAGAAAAAAACACAATAGCTCTACCGTTTGACTGTTATTGATATGTTTTTGTGGAATAAACGAATTTAGCGGAATCCAATGTTGGATAACATTACAATATGCAACAATTGAGGTTATATTATGGCTTTAATGCATAGGCAACTGCATACTTACTTGCTCGTATTTGATCGTTTTGTGTATTTTGGTATTATGATAATTTACAGCATTTTGAAACATTCTTTAAGACCATCTAATTGGGGAGCTACTATTCCCAACGAATGAAATGTAGAGTCCTCTGATGAAAATTGCATTTCACTTTACATAATCAAATTATTATAAATTAACTTTTAATGGCGTCTGTATGTGATTTTTCACAATTTGATATTTGTACGCTGTTAATGAGTCAATATCGTGTACAAAGAGTTTTTGCTGGTACATAATTTATTCCTGGTTTCATATTATTTCTATGAAATACAATAAGAAGAGTTGCACAATTGTCTGTACTTTTTAAAGGGGCATTGTCAGCAGTGGCGTACCATGGCCGCCTCAACCCCCCTGGGGGCTGAAGAAAATTCAATTTTGCCACCCCTTCCTCAACAGCCCGAAAAGGTTGACCCAATTTTTTTCTCGGTCGTTTGAAAAAGTGACGAGCAAAAAAAAAAAAAGAAAAAAAAGGGTTTCAGGCGCTAGCGCCCTAAAAGCAGCCCATTTTGATGTATAGTACCATTTTTTCAAATTTTTTTATGCTTTATCAAATTTGTCCGCCCTTTTTATTTACTAATTCTTTTTGTAACCCCTTCTTCTTCTGACGCCCCTTCATTTTGGCCCCCCCCTGCTTTTACCCCGGGGGGCTGGCCCCTCCAAAGCCCCAAACAAAAAAAAAAAATACGCGCATGGTCAGGGCATTGTTAGGTTTCACAACAAAAGCGCCCTCAATTTTGGTCAAAGTCCAGTTTTATTTTACGTATGCAATGTTGTCCTGGATCCAGGCATTAATTCCCACATACAGTTTAATAGAAGATAAGCTTAACGCGTCGCTCACAATAATTGTGCTTCTTATTTTCAAGTTTAAAGAGTTTGTCCGCTAAATTGTGGGCTCCTTGAGTATTCAATCTATCAAAGTAAAGCGATATTTTCTGATTTGATTGATTTTGTCGAGAATACCATCATAATCCCTTTAACGTTGATTTTAATTTCATATTTGAGTTAGGCTCTGAACAAATATCAAAATGCATCTTGGGTTGTGAATATTACTGAATCATGTTAGAATGAAAGTTCATCGCTTATTGTAATTAATCATGTTAATTAGATTAAGGTTTTCCTTTGCCTTTTTAAAACTCGAAAATGGTATGATTTTTTTATACCTATTATATAATTTTGCATAATATAATTTTGGCATTAATTCCCACATACAGTTTAATAGAAGATAAGCTTAACGCGTCGCTCACAATAATTCTTATTTTCAAGTTTAAAGAGTTTGTCCGCTAAATTGTGGGCTCTTTGAGTATTTAATCTATCAAAATAAAGCGACATTTTCTGATTTGATTGATTTTGTCAAGAATATCATTATAATCCCTTTAACGTTGATTTTAATTTCATATTTGAGTTAGGCTCTGAACAAATATCAAAATGCATCTTGGGTTGTGAATATTACTGAATCATGTTAGAATGAAAGTTCATTGCTTATTGTAATTAATCATGTTAATTAGATTAAGGTTTTCCTTTGCCTTTTTAAAACTCGAAAATGGTATGATTTTTTATACCTATTATATAATTTTGCATAATATAATAAATTGTCCACAAGACAAAGGTGGCGTCCGCATATTTTCAAAGAAAAACGTCCGCTACGAAAATTGTTATTAGTGTATTATATGCTCTAAGTCCAGATTCCGCTGATTTCTCAGACAAAATTTGATAAGAGATATTCCGGTAAAACAACCATGCAACGTTCAATGCGATTTATGAATGTAGAATTCACATAAAATTTCGCCATTCAATTCACAATGCATTATGGGATATGTTTGGTACAGATGAACTTTGACCTATCGGGGAAATTGCTTTAATTAGTATCCGTTCATTTATATCGTAATAATGTTTTCATTGAAATATTTAAATAATCAAATAATTTAACATTTAAAACAATAAAAAAGGAAAAAGAAAAGTAAGTACAAGAAATCATCTTCCCGATAGGTCAGAGTTCAACTGTATCGATCCACATTTGCAAAAAAGCAAAAAGCGTGGCCCACAATGCACAAGAAATTTGTATTGGCAATATCGCTTATTGTAAAGTTCAATCTAATTAAAAAATGACTTCTTTGCCTCATTGAACTTTCGACTCACCCTGTATAGCCAACTACAATGAGATCATATACCTTTCAATGTCAAGGCAAATGACGTCTCACTTACTTGGCTTTGATCGGGAATCGAATTGTACGTGCGTACAATTTAAAGATCTTTATTACTTCCGCATTAGCAATTTAATGATATCCCTGCAAATCAACGTTTGCTTAAAATCTTGATTTCTATTTATTCTGTTGGTGATTTGAGTTATGCATAGCGCTTTTGGCTATTTTTCCCGCAAATCATTTGTCCCTGGTTACGACTAAAACATATTGAGGGTGTTAAAGGTGTTAAATTGAGGGTGTTAAAGGTCAGTTTTTCAAGATCAAATTTCACATTAGTGTTAATAAAACTATATGACCTTTTAATATTGAAGGAATCAGAGATATTCTTAACAACAAATGGAAAGTTGATTTAACATCTTTGTTTGGCTCGTAGGTATACATTTCGAAAATGAAACATTTCTTGCACTAGAATGTCCATTAGTTGATCTTGTTCTGACAAATACCACTCAAAAGCCCCATTCGATCACCTAAAAACGCAAACACTTCTTTGGACATTTGCTCAGATGTAGTTAAATTTATTTAAACCAGGTTTTTAAGCAGAGAATAACTATATAATACTTGTTGGGATATTAAAACAGGTGTACTACCAACTAGCACCACTGCTTTCTCGTAAATCCATTGTGCGGACATTTTATAAATGAATTTAGAAGAGCAACAACGACACCATTGCATTACTTTGCAGATGTTAAATCTACATCATATGCAAAATCTGGGCAAAAAAGAATAGGGCGTTTTTATTTTACAGTAATTTTTATCTGTAACTGGTCTTCACATGTACTTCTATGGAGTGTGTGTTCGTTGAGGCCGCTATATCCTCCATATTTAGTAACAAAAAGGCATTTAAAAAAGTGACCGTTGCTATTTTTCTGAAAATTTCAGAGTATGTAGTATGAACATGTAGAAATATAACCAAGAAGTTCCCCTACCCGTGTTTTCTCCATATTTACAGAGTTATATTTCTTTATCAATTTAGCGTTAAGTAGATAAAACATCTGATTTATTTATAAAGTAGGTAATGGGGCTACGCATCTTGCACAAGAGCAAATAAACACAATGCGCTACAAGAGGAACATGAATATAATTAATAAGAAAGAAAGAACACCAATCAAAAGTGTTGCAATTAAACAAGACAACAATAAACACAAATTCTGACCGGCACATAATCCAACTTGAAAAAATATATTATTCAAATCAAGACAATTTTCATCACTACGGTCCCATTTTTATTTCATCTTATTGGTGTTTCTATTCTCCGTATACTCACTGCTACCTACTCTAGGTCGTGTGTTCTTTAAAAACTGAAAACATACAAACACTGGATGGACAAATGTAAACGTCCTTCTCATACAAATGAAATATTGGTGATATAAAATGCATGAGATGTATCCAAATAATACGACAGATATGGACCCTATCGGGAATAAAAAGACATAACATAGTCATTATTCATATGTAACGTGTTCAAAGAAAATGAGTCTCTGGTCGAGTGTCTGGTTTGTCATTTTTCTATTGTTTGTTCTCACATTTTCAACAGGCTACACGAAGCTGAGCATTTCATCTCGAATTAGACTAATGCTTGGTGACAAATTGACATTGCAGAAAACAATTAACCATAGAATCAATGGAACACTTCATTTACTTTGGTTTTCAAAACCAATTTTAGCGATAGACGACGGAGAAAATATGCCTCTACATAATTGTTAGGGAAAATGTACTATGAAAACTAAAACAATAAAAGACATTTGTAATATTTGACCAAACTTCAGAAATTGCAACCAATATGTTAATGTAGGGCCCTGTTTTTTAAAATGTTTTTTGTAATTTTGTTATGTGTGTTTATGTAGCATCATTTTTCTTTTTCATTTCGAAATTTCTCTACTCTTTGCTCTAATGTAATTATTATTACTCCTAAGCGGAAATTGATTGCGGAATAGCATTATTAAATTTTAGCCAATTTGCAGAGAAAGAAAGAAAAATCAATTTTGTCCAAAATCAGAATTGTGTATAAGCACATTTAGGTTAATAGGCTACATGAAATCGTAAGACTGGGTTTATTTTACCAACACGAGTTTTAAAAAGAAAGAAAACGGTAATTGTTATGCTAAGGTTGTAATAAGGCTGAAGAGATTATTTCAATGTTTAACTTAACATAATCTGAAACTAATGCTTATTCATGTAAAACATGTTTCATTTTATTTCATCCTTTCCAGATACTAATTATACCACTAAGCCACCAACAAATTCTTTCATATGTATTATATATATAACCTATTAATTTCAAATAGTGCAAACTAAAAAGTATTAAAACAATGTCATGGCGTATTAATCTTCCCTTTTTCCTATTCGATGGATCGATACATAATCGTAAATAGCTTTTTTAATGGGCCCAAATTCAATAGCACACTTTAAGCATACCATGCTTCAGTAACATGACAGTGGTCTACCCAGTATCCATTTCCATTAATTGAATTCTTTCCCAGAAAAAAAACCCAACGTATTGTATTGGCGCTACTTCAGATTAAATCAAAATAACTTAGCATTAAAACAATATATGAAGAACAATATGAAGGAAGCTATAATGCAGGGTTTCAAAGCTATGATTGATATTTAAAAAAACAGCGTAGTTTGAGATAAATGTTCAATTTTATGTCTTGTGTTAGGATTTTGTTTGGTCACTGCTGGAACACAATCCGGCTTTCATTTTTTTAAACTCTCAATTTGTTGTCATTACAAATTATAATCCTGTTTTGCCACACGAAACATGGTGGGGGGGGGGGTATTGGCAAAAACGTGCACATTATCTCACAATTGCATTCAAACAATTCAAAAACTTGGCACAAGTCTAAGCATTCAAAATATAGGCTATGACTCCTAGGTCAGTATGTACAAAACAAGTTAGACCAGGTCTATTTTAAGAAATAATGTAATGTGCCATATATGGGATGATTAAATGTTGTCATTGCATTCAAACCATTCAAAAACTTGGCATAAGTCTAAGCATTCAAAATATTAGTCTCCTCCGCAGACAGTTTAAAAATAAAAAATAAAAAATGTAGACATTTATATAGCGCTTTATGCCGTAAACAGCCTCTAAGCGCTTTACATTTATTCCGCCGTCATTAGAATATGTCGGAACCACGTTTGCAGCCTACAAGTGGCGCAGGGTCCATCAGTACAACGACTGTGACTACCCCTAACAGCTTCCCATTGCACCTGGGTGGGGTGAGGCAAGCGAGGCAAAGCGCCTTGCCCAAGGGCGCAACACGGTGGTGGGACGGGGAATCGAACCCACGCACGTCGAGCAAGCTCTCAGATTATGAGTCCAAGGCCGTAACCACTGAGCCACCGTGCCCTCAAACCACTGCGCCACCGTGCTACGCTCCCTCCACACAAACAGTCTGCCAATGATAACGAACTTGTCCTTTTTGATTGGCTAACGGTTTTCTGACAACGTCATCCAGCTTTGACGTCAAACAAGGCTTTCAATTTGCCGTCGTTTTATCTTTTCAGTTTCTGTTTCCGTATCCGTATCCGTTTTTGTAAGTCATTGTTATGGTAACCTCCCAGGTATGACCAATCTTTTATTCTAGCTTTTTGTTAGTTACTAATAATTTGAAGCTCGTGAATTTCAGTTTTCGTTTTGGTAAGTTATGTTAATTTTTGACATACGAGGCTGGTCAATAAGTTCCCGCAACTATGGTGTATCTCCGCTCATGCATGACTTGGATGACTATTACTTACGCTAAATACAAGTTTGTACTTTTGTCTTTCAATACAAATGTGTATTAGCGATGTTGAATACCTGATTGCGTAATGACATTAGCATAAACACAATAGCGTATGGACACTCCCTGATTTATGATGAAAAGTAGTCAAGAAAATCTCGCGACAAATTTAGGTATTGTTTAGTACATGATTCCAAATATCTCGAGAATTAAAGTATATGGAATATGGCGCGGTTATTGCGACTTTGTTGACCGATAACATAGGAATGATGCTGTACTCTTTTTAGACCTACATCAGTTCTATTAAAGATAAGGGATCATGTTGAATATCTCCAATTTTGAGTAGGCTTTATCACCAATTGTTCTTTACATATAAGAGATAGAAAGATTAATCGATGACAGAATTTAACAAATGGTACCTGCTTCGATTGGGTAACAACTGATTATTAAAATGGAGGTCCCAGTGGTGAAATCACAAACATTTCTTTCTTAATGCACCCTTTGTTTTCAAAAAGTCATGTTTTAGTAATCAAAGTAGCACACCATAGAGAGGCTCTAGATTGAATAAGAAATTTGAATTTTGAAAGGTATGTCTAATTTTAGCATAATACTTAGTATAGCAATTCACTCACACAGCTATTGTTCCGCAAACCTTGTATTAGTCATATTTTTAGCGCTTTTTTGATGAAATTTTCTTTTTTCATACCTTTTTGGTACTTTTAATCATGCATACCATCAACGCATGCGTATATTTCTATTTCTATTGCAACAATTTCTATTGTCCTGAATATGATCTCTCATACCATACCAATAATCATATTTGTTTTTGTTTCGTTTTAGAGATAATTTTAATTCTTGATTCTACCTTGTGGGCTCTTTTCTCACGATTTTCACACAATTTGTGTTTGTCTTTATGGCCTATTTTTGGTGGGGTTCAAAGACGGTTCCTATCCTCATCTATTGGCGGATACATTTCTTCTTTCATAATTATCGATTGAATATACACAGATTACCCCATACTAAAAATAAGGCTTGTACACTGCTTTGGTCCTTACTTCTGCTTCTTTTTATTACACGTTCCTCAACTACAATTCAAATTTCCCGCCAATGTTGATAATTGTCAGTGTACATATAGCAATGACTTTATGCAAATGAGATTACGTAATTAAAGGTACTCTAATACTAATTGTTATGTCTTTTAAAAGACAAAGGTACAAACGTTATTGATCGTAAGTAACAGTCATCTAATTCATGCATGAGCGGAGATAAATAATAGTTGCGAGATATCATTGACAAACCCTCGTAAAACCTAGAGATGAGAGGTTGGGTGCTAATCTAGACAAAAGAGGAGTCTAAATTTTACGGTCCTAAATTCGCGGTAAATTGTACGGCTTCAATTGACTTGTGTTTGGTGTATATGCACTTACGCCAAGGCGTAAGTAGCTCGTAAAAATAGTCTTGCATTGAAATATATACTAACCATGTTGCCAAGTTATGAGCAAAAGTCTTTCATATTGGCGATGAAACGAGCGTCTGAAATAGCCAAATAGAGACATTGCGATTTCCAAACGTAGCATCGAACGTACGTGGAATCTATTGAAAATCCCGTCACAGGAAAGTGGTTTTGAATAGATTCCACGTACGTTCGATGCTACGTTTGGAAATCGCAATGTCTCTACTATCTCCCAAATGAGGCGCGTACAAGTGGCGATTTGGTAATCACGTTTTATATTAAAATGCAATAGAAAAGAATTGCATTGGAGCAAAGATAATTTATTCTATTTATTCGTATTAATGGCAAGCTAATCTGATAATTGGTTAGGCCTATATGCAAGACTCAGGTTTATTTTAAATGTTTATTTTTGCAGAGCTTATTTTCAGTCATGGATAATACTGATAAATTTCGCAAGGGAGGGAAGGGAGGGAGGGAGGGACGGGATACTTGAGACTGAACAAGTGAAAGTAGGAGGGGGTGAGGAAGAAAGAGAGGAGCGGGAGAGACGGAAAGACTAAAAGAGAAGAACTCGAGAGGAGAGAGAAGGGACCGGGGAGAAAGTGGGGAGACTGATCATTCAGAGGGGAGGGGGAGAGGAGGAAGCAAAATAGGGAGATAGACATTGATACGAGGGAAGGGCGACACTGCGGCCCTGCACAGGTGCATTGGGGTGTGACATGATCATAAGCGGACCTTTTGTGATTTAAGGGCTTATTTTCATTCGTATTGGCATAATAATGTGAATAACAGTATCAAAGACGAGAGGGCGCTAGACCATTAAAAACACCGGTGTTAACACCAGTGTTCCATAAGCTTGTCTCTCCAGCCTTTATTGACACAGGCTAGGCATATACCTCTATTGAAATAAGCTGATTGGTACTTCAAAGTTAACGATGAAGTCAGATTACAGTGAACTTACTGAATCCCTTGCGTTTTCGTATCTGAACAATAGACTTACGGAAACGGTGCAGATAAAACGACCCTTGGTATGGTCGATCGGCTAGCCGGCTACTTTATTATTCATGAGCAATTTTGACCCGCCATCTCGCCAGCTGACTGAGGTCAAATCAAGTTCCCGTATGTACAGCTCTATGTGTACATACGTGTAGCCAATCAGAAGCGGTATTATAAGTGGCCATTGGCAAACTGTTTGTGTGGAGGGAGCGTAACCAAACTGGCTGCGGAGGAGACTGTCAAAATATAGGCTCTTCTGTGAAATTTATGTTAGCCAGTATTGGTACAAAGTTACCATTATTGAAGTCTTCAAACTTCGGTTCGAAGTTCTTAAAATAAGCCAAAGGCGGTAGTAGAGCAATAGTGGTCGATTCTGCTGTCGATTCAAAGAAGCGACATACTGAAATATCTCCATCATCGAACTGTGGTATTTTGCTGGACTAACATAGTCTGTCAAGTGGAGCAGAAACCTTGCTCAAGAGATTTCCGAGAGAGGAGCTTATGGTCAACATAGAAGACCATTTGGAAAGCACAAGCATAGCAGCTAGGATCATGAAAACATAGTCATCAAAACTTTGGACCGAGATTGTGATAAACCAGGGGTTTACCTTTGATAGACAGGATCTTGGACATTGCCGGATCTTGGATCAAGAACTGAGACCATCAAAGGCATCTTGTCAGATCTTCAGCAAATCAAGATCACGAGGCGTAGATAAGTAATCGTAGTAAAAAAAAGAAATCCGTGTAATACTTCCAGTTGGGTACAACGCACTGAATGGTCTATTGTTCTATTGTGTCCGATTTGAGCGCTGACATATTGGAAAATGTTGCC
Source organism: Amphiura filiformis (assembly GCF_039555335.1). Lineage (NCBI taxonomy): Eukaryota > Metazoa > Echinodermata > Ophiuroidea > Amphilepidida > Amphiuridae > Amphiura > Amphiura filiformis. The sequence goes on from NC_092647.1 coordinate 49,912,434, forward strand.
AATCAATATTCATGAGAGTGTACATTCAACGTCCAATTTTCGAAATTGGGTGACTTGTGCTTGGCAGGTGTAAATACATCTGACTGGGCGTTTTAAATACATAACGCATAAAGGCATTGACACCATCGAATGGCTGCATATAGTGCTGTTAGTGTTAGGCCTATGTGGGGGGGGGGGTCTGTGTTTATTTTCTATAATAATTATTATAAGGCCTACATTTATTTGTCATTCCTTTCTTTTTCTTCTCTCTGTACTTATTCTTTCCTTACTAAAGTATCACTCCCTCTTCTTATCACCCTTCCCTTCTCCATCCCCTCTTACTTTTTGTCCCCTCTCATTCCTATCATTTTCCTTACCTTTCTATTTATTTACATCTATTTATTTATTTCTCTTCATTTCTTCCTCTTTCTCTCTTCCTCCAGTCCCCTCTCATTCTTCATATCCCCTCCTCCACCTCTACCTCCCTCATCCCCTCCCAAGACCTCTCACAGAAGAGCTCCCCCCTTCAGTACGCCACTGTTTATGACATTCGCCTTCTTAAAATGTCAATTTGTGAAACAACTTTTATATAGGCCTATACCTGTATACTTATTATATGTTGCATGTATACGTAGCTATTACCATTATACAGTACTATAGACATGCAGACATGGCAGCCTTGATGTGTAATCATTCAGCAAGCGCATTCAATTGATTTAAATGAAGCACCTAAATTCAGTAGGGTGACAACGAACTGTACTTCAGCGGCTAATGTGTGCCTTTTGTGCTTACGGCTACTCAATCACACCCTTGGGTTTTATGGTAACAATATGCACTTATTGACAGTAGCCTGCTAGGTAAAGCGTTAATACACTGTCGAGCCAGCTTACCGATTTAATGGCGGAAGCCCTTTGTCCCAAACAAAAGGTACCTTTCGATGAATAGCTTGTCAGATTTCAAATCGGCTCAAGTGAACAATGCGTTACATAATCTAATGCTTCTCCATCTTTAATAGCTCCATGGGCAGGTACACCCTTGATTACGAATAAACCACTCGACATCATTGTTTATCAACAAAGGCAAGAGCCTTGTCTGTCAATATGCTTGAACAAACCGCTACACTGTTCAATGGCTTTATTCTACTATAGTAGTGTTCACACAGTCGGATTTAAGTCACTTAATACCGGTGTTAAGTCACTAATACCGGTTATAAATCGCTTATTACCGGTAATAACTCACTTATATCCGACTGTGTGAACAAGACTTTAATGAAATATGTGGGGGATTAAAAATGCACGTGCCCTGGGCAAACTATGATGCATACGCACACTGTACTGCAGGGCAAAGAACAATGGAAATTGCCATAATTCGCGCATATACTGCCGGGCAATGACGTCACATGTCAAATGGTCTATATGATTCACTGCTTGCACCCTCGCACGCTGGGTATATGGCTTCAGCCGGTTACAGCGGGAGATGCAGTGAGCCATGTCATATATATTGGTGTAGATTAGTCATCCAGTAAATAACATATAAGGTAAAGTTAAATCGAATTCTGGAAATAAAATTTGCAACTTACATGCCACAGTTGCGTCCGGTAACTCCGAACTTCATCAGGCATCGTGACCAATTGGCCTCACTGACTTTTCTCTGCAGTTTTCAATCACTGCAAAACAACGGAACACTTCTTTAAGCCAGAGGAGGTTTGTGATCCTCGACAAAGAAGATAAGTGGTTCGAGCGTGGTGTCAGAGAAGCCATTTGGGAGAGAGTGGAGCAGCCAGCCATCAACAAAAAAGGGGGACTCCGCTTTCAACCGCCGCACGCTTGGGACCAAGCTTTGCCAAATCTTCCCCGTCGTTTGTCACGTGACCAATCAGATGCCTGATGAAGTTCGGAGTTACCGGATGCAACTGTCGCATGTAAGTTGCAAATTTTATTTCCAGAATTCGATTTCACTTTACCTTATAACCATGTCATATATTAGAAGATGTCGAAATATAAAGATGGTAGTAATTTTCTGGATTTGTTTACCTAACTATATTCTTATAAAGGGTTAAGGTTCAGCTGTTTTATTTGGCAATACTATTTTTTTAATCCCTTGAAACTATTGACTTGTGTTTTTTTCTGGAATCAGGAATAGATCTGTATTATAACATTTCTTTAAAAATAGCTTATGTCCCCTTTTAATTTTGAGCCGAACAAGTGAGCATGTTACTCCGGCGGTTGTAATATGGTACGATCCTCTGGCGTGTGTGTGTGTGTGTCCCGCACGCCGTGTACGTAGGGGTGTGTTGACATCGCATACGCGTTCGACTAATATTTCTATCGTAATAATAAAACGACGGTTCCGGTGGTTTATTCAAAATCTCGGATTTTGACAAATCTACAGCACCTAAAGTCTTGATTCTTGCAGAGAATCTTTGTTTACTAAAGTACATTACAATCGTGTAAAAACCTGAATTTAACAATTTTTTGAGGGCGTTCTCCTCAGCAAATGTTATAATATGGCTTTAACCGTTAACATGGTTAAGGGATGGGGTATGAACGTTTGGACATTATTTATTGTGGGACATTAGAGCACATCAGACATATCGAATTGCATTCTGAATACGAAGAATGTCCTTCTGATATCAAATACTTTTGATTTTTTTGAAATTCGCAATGTAATACACATTTTATGGGAAATGATTAAAATTGATATTTTGATATTTAACAGTACTCGAAGTAAACTTTATAAATCTGATGATTTATCTTAAAGTGTATGTAGGTGGGATGAAAAGCCGACGATAAATTGAAATTTTTGACCTTTCGTATTGAAGATATGGATTTTTTCCCCAACACACCAAAATAAATTAGGTCTTTTGGGGGGAAAAAATCCATTCTTCAATGTGAAAGGTCAAAATTTTCAATTGATCGTCGGCTTTTCCTCCCAGCTACATACACTTTTAGAATATATCATTAGATTTATCAAATTTACTTCGAGGACTACTACAGGGTGTAACAATAAAATTTGTACAATTGCATTTTGACTTCTCAGGAAAAAACTAAAGGAGTTACGGCACAAATGTAATATGCAATAGAATTAGTGATATCTTGGCTAAAAGAAGACGTTTAGATGGTTTCTTTACTAGCTTGGGTTCAAAAGTTATGTCCGATTAATTAAATCGTCCAGAAAACGTGTTGGGCCACTTTTACCATGTTAGCGTATACCAAGTTTGAACCGCGTTGATTGTGTTTATCATGCATTGAACATCAAATAACTGACACAAAAGAATTATAACCGGTGTTTCTTCATAATTAACATGAACTTAATAATAATATGATATTTCTTTAAAATCTATAAATGAAGTCATGAAATCTCTTTCGAATTATCTTATAAATAAAGTAATTTCTCATATCCCTGAGATATCATTGGTAAAATTGAGAACAGTTTTTGCACCCATAAGTACAAAACAATAACAATTTGAAATTAAGTTCAGCTGGGCTTCTAGCTGTTCTGGGGCGACCACTATTGCCAGCATTTCTGTCAAACAAATTGTATATACTTCTCTATAGTCATATGTAATTGTATGCCCTGAAGGAAGACGTGAGTTTGGAAAATGAGCTATAAACAATCTGATGGTTTCTGCTTGACTCCATGTTAATGTGCTACCGAATGTCACAACCATAAAAATACGCTCTTCCAACGTGAATTGGGGTTGAAGGTGTTGAGGTGCAGCCACGATTTCTAGTAAATGAAGTTGTTATGTCAGTGCTTAGTTGTGACTTTCAAAAACTCAAGGAGATTCTATTATGTAATCATTTCTACCACTTCGAATACCCCATTGTTTAAGTTGACCTATCATAAGAGGACCGTCCAACTGGTCCATGGTTTAACTCTATTCAGTCACTTCTGTAACATTTAGACAAAAGTGGCCCAAGCGGTTTTTAGACTAGGTTACATAATTGGCTATATCTTCACTTGTATACCTACGATTTTATTGAAACAAAGCTTATCTAGGTGGCTAAAGAAATTATCTTGATAGATATATTAATATCAAACCAAAAAATAGGCGGCATACTTGTGTCATTCTATTTTCAAAATTGTACAAATTTTATTGTTACACCCTGTATATATCAAAAATGTGAAAAATATCAAATTTTAATAATTTGTCATAAAATTTGTATTATATCGTGATTTTCAAAAAATTAAAATTATTTGATATCAGAAAGACATTCTTCGTATTCAGAATACAATTCGATATGTCTGATATGCTCTCATGTCCCACAAAAAATACTGTCGAAACGCTCAAAACACTCATTACAGATCCCTTAAGGCCAGTGTAATGGTAGAGAACATGGACCTTTTCGAGCATCATTATTTCTGAATTGTATGTCAAAAGTATATAAAACTATACATTTTCGGAAAGGAAATGAGTCAAGGAATCCCATGGTGATGTGTCAGATTTGTTCAAAAATCTCGAGTTTTTGAAAAAATCACAAAAATTCACTTTTTTACCCCAATTTTTTTGTGACAACTTAGAAAAAAATCCGTTCGGAGTAAAAAAAAATCAGTTAGCTTTTCATAAAGAAGAGACATGAACTTAGGGAAGGTTTTTTTATTTTTTTGAAATTCGTCTCTTTTTTCGAAATATTGAAAAAAACATGTGAAAAAAGCAATTTTGTCACTCTATTAAGCTAAAAATTGCACAGAATGGTGTATATTTTTGTTTAAAACAAATAATTAAAAAAAATGCGAAAACCTTCCCTAGGCTTTGATGTACTCTAAACGATAGTGCAAAAAGTTTACCTTTTGCTTGCATATTTTCGAGTTATCTTGTCACAAAAATCGTGCAATATTGTCAAAAGTGAACTCTATCGACGTTTTAGTAAAAAAATGTCAAAATTATGCACAAAACGTCCTTATATTTTAAAACGGTAAGACTTTCACGCTTGTAAAAGCTGTATGTGGTGCATGGTCTAAATATGCTTCTTTTTGCACCAATAAATCTACAATGTCTGCTTTCAGTGCGCCAAAATTCAAAATAATTAAAAAATCTAATTGGCATTTTGACTGCAAATTTTTGTTTTGTTTACACCACATTTGCTGGCGTGAACAACAAACCGAATGCGCCTAGACTGCGTTGGACATACGCGCAGAGTTGCGCCGCGTCACGCTAAGCGAATCGCGCGCGTAATAAAAATATTTCGCATTCGCGCATTTCTGACTCATTATTTCCCGCCAATTTACTAAGCTGTCTTGAGCCATGTGACTTTTTAGAGTTGAAAAGAGTGAAACAAATCAAGCAAAAATACGAGTAAATATTAGCAAGTTGTATTTTATCAGTTTCAAGTGAAAGAATACATCTTAGTGTTGATAAATATCAAGAAATCTCAAATTCGGGCGTGAACGAATGTGTCTTCCATTACTCTGGCCTTAAGGGTAAGATAGTATTTGATAAATACCGACATTTTATATTCCTATTCGTTTGTGTGGCGTGAATGCTTATCTTGGTACGCTTACTGAAATATCACTACGTATATATCCCCGTGTATATGTCCCGACACGTGAATTCACAAACATAACTTTATAAATGTATTGTACATGGCTGAATACCAAATATCTAGTCCATTGAATATATTGTTCCCGGTTATAACTTTACAAGTAAGATACTGTTTTACAAAGCTCTGCTTGAAATACACACAAGAATTCTAACATCCCCAAAATATTGTGTAGGTTTTTATATTCAACAATGAACAAGGGAAGAGGCATACGCATCATACACTGGAACATAGGAACATACAAATATTACAAACTAGCGCGCGAGATCAAATTAGTGATACTTAATCGTTATTCTTAATATATCAATACACAGGGGAAAGAAGAATTACGCATCGCACACTAGCATAATTAAACATGAATTTACAAATGGAAACATGACATGCATAAGCAGATATACCAGAGTAAACATTCCGGACATACCTTCCTGTGCGGGGACTTGAACCCCAGACCTCTCGCTTGTCGGGCGAGCGCTCTACCACTGAGCTACACAGACTGTCCCTGATAAACAGGACTCAAGTCGGCTTTTATCAGTTCTACGATATGTAATAGATGTCAAGATTGTCCCCATGAAACAGTTAAGGTCAGTCTAGTCACAGAGCGAAAGGGTGTTCAAATTTTCGGGTAACATAATCAAGTTAAGAGCGCTTAACATTGCGAAAGTGCAAGAATCGCAGAAAACGTGGATATGGTAATGATTTTAATCCAGAGAATATCCAGAAGGCTTTGGTAAAGGTGGGCCATTGTTTAAAACCACTTGTGTCCAATTTACGATTCATCAACAAAACGCCCTGTATGTTCTATTTGAACTCGGATGTATTTAAACCATGGTATCGATTCTATTGCAAAGATGTTGCTGTAACCAAAACCACTTCTGAATGTCCAACATTCATTAAGATTTTCCACTTCCAGACATATTTGCTTCTAAATGCAATTTTGCTCATAGGAGATTTTTTGAAACTGGACCTAATTTTCACACATGAGATTTCGATTTCAAAGGTCAAATACACATTTTAGACTTACAGGGATGCTATACTTCAACTTCTAAAAAGGAAGACCTGTGACTTGATATAGAATTAAGTTCTTAAGCTATTAGTGGGTTTGCGTATTGTATGATTGGCGCGCGATTTCTAGCTGTATTCCACCGTAAATTCAAGCACAGCGAATACTGCATGTATGAATAAAGCGTGTTAGTAATATGGTACAATAGATATGGCGGCTAAAATTGTACCTTGTGATGTACGCATTTCCCTTTGTCAAGATTATCCTCATGAAATAATTATGGTCAGTCTAGTCACAGAGCTAAAGGGTGTAAGAAATTTGGGGTAACATAATCAAAAGAGAGTTTAACATTTGCGAAAGTGCAGGTAATCGTCTGACGTAGATAGGTTAACGATTTTAGTCCAGAGAATATCGAGAAGGCTTTGGTAAAGGTGGGCCATTGTTTAAAACCACTTGTGTCAAAAACGATTCAAAAACGACCTGTATGTTCCACTTCCGGTTATTTGATACTAACTGCATTTTTGCCCATAGGAGGTTTTGTGAAGCTGGACCTAATTTTGATTTCAAAGGTCAAATGCACATGTAATAGAGATTTTAGATTTACAAGGACGTTATAGTTTGTTCTAAAAAGGAAGACCTGTGACTTGATAATAGAATAAAGTTCCTCAGCTATTAGTAGGTATATCACCTCAAAAATAAGCGTTATTTAATGTTTCTACAGCACCAAAAATAAAAAATAAACCGAATTGAAATCGGTCAATGCATTGTGATGTAGTGTCAATTTTAAGATGCTCATAAATGGAATGCTAATTATGTATTCATGATATTATTATGTAAATTAGGCATGAGTAATTTTTTTTTTTCAATATTTTAATGAAAGTATTTTCATTCATCATAAATTTGTCAAGTATGAACCTGTTATGATGTTGAGTAAAGAATCTGCAGTTAATTACTTTAATATAATACAAAAAAAATCAAACTTTGACATTTTGACGGTGTCTGGGATAGAATTTTAATTTTTTCTGTAAATATGGTATGTGTTACCATTGCTCAAAGCCAAATCCGAAAAGTAAAAATAAAAATTCATTTGCAATGAGACTTTAAATTAACATTTTGTTATCTGGATTAACATGGGAAGACAAATGGTAAAAGGAACAGCCACTCCACTATACCGCGTATACAAAAATGGTGTGGCCTTGGACACACACAATTGCTTAGAGCTATTGTGGTTTGGAATATTACTCCTTTAAACTCACTTTAAAAATGTTTTGTTTCAACTCGTTTTCCTCAAGTGTGCCATTCGTTGTCGACGGAAATAATTTACATGCTTAGAAAGATTAGTATTTTAGCTAAATGGTGGTAGGTCTTGATTTTTCAAAAGGCCTATATTTATTGATTTATGAGGGATCTTCAACAATCCATAAAAACAGGTAGTAGCTCTTAAACGAAGCAATATTTATTTTAAAAAACCTGATAGTAGTCACAGAAAGGTTTCACACACCATATATCAAAAATTCAAACAATTGTGATAAATAGCACATATGAGGAAATTAATTTTTCGACAAATTGAACAACTTTGATGCGCGCGCTTTTCAATTTACTGTTATGCTTGCATGCACAGTGTGGCAGAATTATTCCACCGTAAATTCAAGTACAGCGAATACTGCATGTATGAATAAAGCGTGTTAGTAATATAGTACAATTGATATGGCGGCTAAAATTGTACCTTGTGATGTACGAATTTCCCTTTGTCAAGATTATCCCCATGAAACAGTTATGGTTAGTCAAGTCAGAGAGCTAAAGGGTGTAAGAAATTTGGGGTAACATAATCAAAAGAGAGCTTAACATTTGCGAAAGGCTTTGGTAAAGGTGGGCCATTGTTTAAAACCACCTGTGTCAAAAACGATTCAAAAACTCCCTGTATGTTCCACTTCCGGTTATTTGATACTAACTGCATTTTTGCCCATAGGAAGTTTTTTGAAACTGGACCTAATTTTGATTTCAAAGGTCAAATCCACATGTAAGAGATTTTAGATTTACAAGGACGCTATAGTTTGTTCTAAAAAGGAAGACCTGTGACTTGATAATAGAAGTTCCTCAGCTATTAGTGGGTTTTGCGTACTGTATGATTGACGCGCGATTTTTAGCTTATTCCACCATAAATTCAAGCACCCCGAATACATTTTGCATGTTGAATAAAGCGTGTCAGTAACACAACTGATAATTGTACCAAGTGATGTACGCAATTTCTTCTATTTTTAACCCCACACAAAATAACTTTAAATAACTACTGTAATAGACACGTAGACTCATTAATGAAGGGAAGTTACAACTTTGAAGGAGACAATAACGCCTACAGTAGTGCACTCACATTTGATATAATCTGACACAAAGACGCAAGATGCCCAGTCTATGACACCCTTTACTTGTTTGATTCAAAATATATTTTAGTATCTGAAAGTGCAGTGAGTCTAGCATTTGCTTCTAAAAAAATGCATTACAAATTAATGACTTGATAACATCTTCAGATTAAAGGTCAGTACTTTAATGAGGATTTTCTTGCTTCTCAGAGGATGTTTAAAGACATTCCCATAATCCAATGGGGTTTCTGACCTTGGTATGTCTGCCTTTTGTACACATGTGGCACAGTTGACCATACCTTGCATTGAGATTGTGTGCAAATATCTGGTGTTTTCATCCTTTTATTTAACATTCAAAACAACTATTAGCTTGTTGGCTGCAATTTTCAAATCACCAGTTTGTGTGTGTGGTAATGGGGACTTTGCCTTTAAAATTAGGCTATATTGATCAAATTTCACAATCATAGTGCATTGTAGGAATGCCTTTAAGCCTCCTTTTCTTCCCTCTCGTACACAAAGCTACACTCAAATGGTCACTTTCAATACAGTTTAACTAATGAATGGCCCAATCCGTCATGGTGTTTTTTGGACCGGGCCAGCCTGAGCTGGCCCGGTACGTATTATTTGGAATTAAAAAAATGTCGTTTCTAGAATATGAATAAGATAGAATTCGTTGTTTTGATAATGCTTCAACGTGTAAACCACGATATCGTGGCTTTCGTAGGCCTGTAGCTAGGGTTTAAAAACTTTTATCCATAAAACGATACATGATAGCATAGATAATAATATTACTTGAACAATACATGTATATTCTAATTTCAAAACAATAACATCAACAGACCGCAGATAATTGCCCAACTTGCAGAGTATTAAAAGAAGATTACCGATATGTTTGCAGAATGATTTCTTTAATTTAACGTACATCCATATATTTTATGTCCCAAATATAATTTCAGACCATCTCATGCTATCAAAATAGTATCAAAGAAAAGAATATGTCAAAAGCATTACTTATACTTCACATGGAATCAATACTGTCCCGGTCCATCCCTTTTTAAAGGGATTTTATTTCATGATGTTGGAGTGACTTGACTTGGGCCAATGGAGTAAGTACTGGAGGAAGTAGTCAACATGGTAAGATCCTAAGATTCTAATCATGTAATTCAATACCGGTCATTTGCTATACATATGTACGAGAGATGCATTATTTTATTTAGAATTATTTAGAATAAGAAAGTTAGGTAAGACATAGTTTCCCCAGAATTCAGCATCAAAAAGTTCCAAGTTTGGGTATCGGTTCGAGGTCATTCAATAACAACAACATGTGATCACCAAATAAGTGCAGAGGATTTTCCGTCACGTGTTTCTCATTTATTTCCTAAAAAACACACTGGTGAAAGTGGTATCTGGAACAAGAAATGTGTTCAGATAGGTTCTGATCTGGTTAGAACAGTCGGAGGGCCATCATGCGCGTTTTCCGTTAAAGGTCAAATTATTAACGTACGCGACCTTTGCGATAATGACCGTCGCACTCTTGGGTATGCTTTTTTACCTTTCCCGCGGAAAATTTCAATTTGAAATGTATCGTATTATGTGTAGCCAATCATCTTGGGCAATTTACAAATAAATTGTATTGAAAATATCTTCACAATTCTCTACTTGATTTCCATTTTGTCTATACTTTTGTCGTTAGAATTCGTGATTTTTGCGTTTGCATTACCTTCAAATTTATTTTCGTTGCTAAGGACTTCTAACCCGGATATTTTCTGTCTTAACGCTTTAATCATTCTAATTTTTAGCCAGACAAGTAATTTCAACCTTTATCTAACGATTAGTCTTTGTCCCAAATTTTGAACTTAAAATTCTAAGTTGTTATAATTGTTTAAATTGGTTACCCAGATTAGGCCTATCCACGAAAATTAAGTATACAACTTCATAACAATACCGCGTGACTTGACACCATGAACGAGTACACGCGCGCGACTTTGTTGCGCCCAAGCGCGCCATTCATCTGCATTCAGTGAAATACGTGCGCGCAGTTTAACACTGCTCGCTTGAACCTTCTCAATGTTGTTGTCGCATGGCCTACTGAATACTGGTATTTTTCCGTCTTGTAAAATACCCTTTTCATCCCGGCAGGTTTTTGTCTTAACCAACCAAAAATCTTGATATTTTAATATGAGGATAATAAGCCATGTTTCTAATCATATGCAAATTCCTGATATATGAACTCGCACCATTTTTAAAATAACGCAGTTTTTGTTACTCTTTTATCACAATTCATGACAAAAATTTGTGTTTATGTGCCCATATCATATTTCTTGCAAAGTTACGGTATTTTTTGTGAACATATATGGAATGTTGAAAGCCTTTCTTGTAGTTATATATAAAATATATAGCTATTAGGAGTTGTAGAGAGAATTTTGGAAGCTTTTAAAACTGCAACCCAAACCAAGCAAATTTAAAATTTCGTTGTGTGCGTATTCATAGCGTACAGTTTAATAATAGCGCGTCAAAGTTGAATGGCCCTCCAACTGAGAAGCACCATAATTACACTCATAGAAATGACTTGTTCGCCTTGTTGGCGCAATTTAAAAGGAGTAAGTTTGGACAACTCAAAAATAGTGTAAAAGTTGCCAAAACAAAATTCATTTTAGTTATCCGAACTTAAAAATGCTGAAAAAGCTCAAAAGTTCCGTCAACTAATCAACTTTGTTGGTATTACTTAAAACGTTGATGTAAGTCGTTGCGTCAACTTTTTAAGTAATGTCAACTTCTAAGGCAAGCCATTGGGGTCATAACGTGCAAGTAGATACGCGCAGCTTATTTAAAAGCTACGTACAGCTATTTGACCAATTAAAATCGTCAATTTAATCACGTGGTTGGGTCGTTAGCTGCGCGTAGTATAGTGCTAGCTATACTTTTTCACAATTATTATCTTGTAATTAATTTACGGAATTAGATAACGAGCGGGTAAGGAGGTCAAATCACAACATGTGCCAAAAAAGGGCTAAAATGATACATACAAAAAGCATATTTATTATCATGAGTGTTCCTAAGTTTACAACGTGTTTAATGGCATACTTTATACCCGGACTGTATAAAGCAGTGCAGGGGATCTGAAGGTCAAACAAAAAACATGCAAAGCACTGATTAAAGACATTGCAGGGAAAGCAAAGGTCACATGCCTGATCCCCCGGCCTGATCCACATCGTGAAGAACTTGTGTTGGTAAACAAGGGAGATTGCTGATATGCACCGCGCTGTATACTGAAGACTCATTATAAATGATATAATTTAATCATATTGGACAATAATAATAATTTGATCAATAAACTTGACGTTAAACTTTAATAAAAAGCCAACATAAAGACATTTTTACATTACATTTAAACGCGAGATTCTAATGAACTAGAAAGAGGGTATGTATGATATCATTACGTGCAGCTTGCTTGCAATCACGTGATTGTAAACACCGAATCTGATTGGTTAATAAGCTGCACGTAACGAGAGAGAAGCTGCGCGTAGCAGGCTCCACGTAATGAGCCGCTTAGCTTGCCATAAACTTCTGAATTCAAGTTCAGGGAACTTAGAAAAATAAACAAGGTTCAAAGAACCAATTAGTTGAGTTATTGTAACTCAACATGTACGTTGATGTAACTCGTTCATATTAAGTTACTGGTACTTATTGTTTTGAGTTATTCCAATTTGGTACTTTGTTACTTAATTCACGTAATTGGATCATTTTCTGCACAATTAGCAGTATTCAAATATTTATTTTTGTAATCAGTGTAAAATTTTGTATACTATAGCACACCTCTAGAAAATTATGCTAGGCTAGTTTAATTTTCTGAGTTGTAACAACGCAATAAAGTAAGTGCAAATGAGTGCGACCAACATAATGATATCGAGTCAGCGTTACTCAAAATTGTACGCGTTGGCATTACTCGGAAAGTTGACGCAACGACTTACATCGACTTACTGAGTAATGCCAACGAACAATTTCTATGAGTGTATGATCTATTCAAAGAAAATAAATGCAATTTCCTTTTTCACTATCAATATCAGTATCGCACTTCAAATTATTTTAAAGGCTAACCTCTACACGCTAGGAGACATTTATCCGTGAAAAATCCATGTTGGATCACAGATTTTCAACCGATCACTGATTTGTGTCTCCTAGTGACATGCCCTACTTTTTCTTAAACCCTCTGATATTCTACAAATAGTTCATACTTACTCTTGGCTACTACAACATAACAATTAGTCTGGCACATTCCTCAATACCTGACACGTGATTGACCATGGTTTACCGTGCCAGTTGGAAGATTACAGAACCTCTTGACCTGCGGATTACTGCCATTGACCTCCCGCACCTGAGTTTAAGTTACCCACACATAATATCACTTTTATATAGCACTCATATTAAAAAAGAAGAGGTTAACTTGCACTGTCATACAAAATGCGCCTGTGCGACGAGAAGGTATTTAAGGTATAACAATCAATATTTATCTATTATCACAAGATCCCATGTTGCCTCAGACCGGAAGTTATTGATTTAGAGGTACATCTGTACATGGTTGACGAAACAGTTCTCCCACTCAAATTCAATTCAACAATAATCCTAGGTATTTTGTTTTTATTGAAACTAACTATCTTCATTCAGATACACTATTAAAATGTCAGTTGTTTGGGGGTTTTTGCCGTTGTTTATATTAATGACAATATAATTTTGTATACAAGTGCGCTAGGAAATAATATTGAATGCTTTTTATTATGCCAATAAGTAATTTCCACGCTCTATGGGTTTTAGGAACTACCATTTTGTTATGCTTGTTGCCTTCTCAGGTTTACGTGGTGAAGGCCACAAACAGTTCATAAGAAACACACTTTTGTTTAGCTTTTTTTTTCACGGTGACTGTTTGAATGAAAAAAGATGCCGGTTTAAACATTGCACTGAAAATTACTCAAGTTACTCTCGTTATTATTATTACTCGAGTTATTATCTTGTAATAAGCGGGTGAGTACACGTTTATGTGTTATGTGTTCCACATCAATCACACGGTTTCGAATTAATCAAATACGGGAAGTTACATTTTTTTTTGCAACTTGCTACGTTGCGTCTGAAACCATCAGACTTCATCAGGCAACTGACCCGCTGGGCTGGTCATGTGAAGTCTGATGGTTTCAGACACAACGTAGCAAGTTGCAAAAAAAAATGTAACTTCCCGTATTTGATTTAACTCGAAACCTTGTGATTCTAACGACTGGATGACTGAGAATATTCACTCTTTTGTTTCACATTAATATTTACATAATCATTAAAGTATGGGCTTTTATCAAAAGTGATAAAAAAAAAAGTTGCGTTTGGAAAGTACTACTGAGCAAGGACTCGCTTTGAATTGCCGCATCTTAATACTATAATGCATGGAATTCACTAATAATGCATGTTTCAATAGAGTGATTTAAAACGTCCGCGCTAACAATACAATCCGCCTTTAATAAAGCAACAGATATGTCATTTATGCGTAATGTAATGTTGTGCAAAACTAAATTTAACCTGAGCTTCCTGTCATCGTGTTCAAAATCGATCTTTAAAGCCATAATCTACGATCTTTTAATCTTAATTGTTTTTAAACCTAACCTGATTTATTGGCATATTTGTAATGTTTGCACATGTCCCAACTTACACCAAATAAATAGTAAGATATTAAATTCCCCATGGAATACCATAGTTAAGCAACCACGATAGTAAATGGTATTTATTTTATTTTATCTCATTATTTTGGTTTAAATGATCAGAATTCATTGTTTCATCAGTGTTGGCAAAGAATATTTAATAAAATTACAATTTGATCGAAATCGTATATTATGGCTTTAACATAACACGCATAATTACCCAATTCAAGGAAAGTTGTTAAATTAAATGTGAATAAGTTTCGCATTTTGAGCGACAATTTATTCTGCGACTTTTGCTTAGATATGTTTACTTTTTACGCTTTACAGGCTATATAACATCATGAACATGTAGCCTTCATAAAATTTTGAAATAATTTGGGGAAGAAGGTAAAAATGTTGTCAAAAAGTGGCGTTCATTTTTAACCACCCTGTATTGTCTTGTGAAGGGTACGGGAAACTATTCTTCTTTTTTATCATGTTTATGTTTGTTTGTTTGCTGCCTTTGTTCGTTTATTTGTTGACAATATCACGTTGAAGGTATCGTATTTTTTGCAACATGTTTCAAGAATTCTTATTCCTTGTTATCAAGCTTCATCACAGTTCTCGTATCAAAAAGGATAGTTTAACTCATAAACTCATGGCTAATTGACCATTTAATCTCTCTTCCGATCTTGAAAGCGGTAACAATGGCCTCTCCTTTGCACGGTGAGTTTTCTAGGAAAACCCTACATGTATTGACAAAAAACGCAATCAATGCCAAAGACAATGGGTACTTTGCAGTCAGCAACTGCAGACGATACTACCTAGTACCCATGCTCAAGGTTTATTGTATTCTTAAACAATAACCACTTACTACTATATATAACTACAAAAGTACTACTGCTACTGATGAAACGGGCTCGCGACTTCTGCCTGCCACGAGGTAAAGCATCGTATTTCTATATATAATTTTGTTTTGAAAAGGGCATAAGCAAGCACCTCAGAAAATATAGTCCAGAGGGTTCATGCTAAGTATTAGTTCACTTACCTGTTTTTGAAGTCCAAACTAAAAATGCCATTGCTACTAGCGATAATCGAGAAATTAGTCGTGAATGAGTGAAAAAGTTCATCATACCAAAAGGCAAACTGGGTGGTAAAACCAAAAACACACACGTCCTTGCCCTTCTCCAATCCTAAGTATTTACAAGAGTTACAGTTCCAAATTAAAAATCCAGTAAGCGCAAATAATGTGTAATAGTAGTATCCTTACTTGTATTACCAAAGTACAATAAAACACAACGTGAGGAGTGGAAATGGTCTTCATTTGGTGCCCAAGATACTAGAATCTTTTTGCAGAATAATACAGGGTGGGCGTACATACGCGTATTTGCGCCTGCCTGTTTCAATTACACGTTATCTGTATCCTACGAGAGGACATTAAATTTACATGCGATCGACTTCCATTGGGATGTACGGGCGTGTTGTAGATGATGATGCACTACCGCAATTAGTCGCCCCTTAAATGATTGCAGTATTTGTCAATTCAATAAATGACTAGTGGTATTGCCAAGTATCACTAAAAACAAATATGACTTTACAAGACGCAGTAGTGCCATGCTTAACAGGCTTAAACTAACCATATAACCAATGACTGGTTTAATATCACCTCAGTTGTGCGCCGCAATTCTGCGCATCTATATCGATAAGATTCACGCTACAATTTACGACATCAAGTTCTGGGTTGACGGCATGACTAGCAACTATTGTTCACGAATGGTAAGGTTCGTAATAACAATGAAGTTTTACTACGCGTGTTACGAGGTTGCCCTTTTGAAATTGAACACCTTGGTTTTAGATTTGAAGGTGTAGCATTCAAGCTTGCTCAAAATAGCATCACGTTATAATATAGCGCCCTTTTGTATATAGATAAAGACATCTTCCAAATACAACAATGGATCTTGTGTCTAACATACAATGAATCCTGTTTGCTGACTACTAGCTCAAGAAGTTTTATTCTAAGAGCTGGTCTCTATTATTGTATCCCTTGAAAAAGAAGGGTCTTTGTCTTTTCGAAATGTTGGTGTTTTTTATTGGGTGTCATATTTTCCCTGTTTTTACTTTTATCCATTGCTACACTTATAGATCCATCTTATTTTTCCCTTCTGGAGAGTTGGAACAGATGTTCCCGTTTTTATATCAAGAAGTATTGTCAATTGTGTTTAAAGAATTTTTAAGTAGCGATAAAGTACTCTTACACCATTGTTTATATAAACAAATACCAAAAAGTAATTACCCCAATGACAATTATTCCAAACGGGTTGTCGTATATAGAACTATATCGTCGGAAACTTCAATTGTTAGGGTATTTTTACGGCACAACTAAACATAACTAAATAACTGGCGTTGTTGAAGATTAAATCAGCTATTACGTACTTTTTGAATTCTGACAATTGACCACACCGTTCTTGAAATACAAGAATTTTACGAAACTCCCTCTTTTTCACAACTTTCACAAATGGCAATTGAAACGATGATCTGTATTTAGAGTGCTAATCACTGCCCATCATCAGTGCATAAAGCGTCTATTGTCAATTAATAAATAGTTGACTCCTTGGAACGGATTGAAAATGAGGTTAGTTTCGTAAATTTCTTTTACTTCAAAAACGGAGCGGTCAATAGCTGATATATTCCTCAACCATATCGGTTATTTAGTAATGTTTGGTTTATGTATTAAAAGATCCAACAAATTCAGTTCCCGACGATAGAATTCTTTCAGGGACACTCTGAATGCCAACTTTGAAAAAAGTATTGAAAGCAGAATTTATTTCTGCGCATTATGACACTCTCATTTGTTGTAAAGCCCCCAAAATGTCACAGCATACATTTAATATTCAGTATCCATGGAAGGTAATGTTTGCGACTCTCCTTGGATTATTCCTTTTGTTTCATGAATTTGGAGGTCAAAACATGTGATAATCAATTATGACCAGTTACAATGAGGAAACTGTTGAGTATAACTTCACCACTGAAAGGGAAACTTGCAAATGTAGGCCATTTAGGACCTTGTTGGTCAGAATAATATTGAAATCTTCATGTTTCAATTTGACATTAAATGAATAATGACCACTAATGTGTATAATGATAATTGTTATTGATCATCACATGTTTTGATCCCCTCCAAATCTATGAACCAAAAAGAATAATTAATTGAGAGCCGAACAGATTTAATTCAAAGGATACTGAATACATGTTCAAGACAATAGGATTTTGAGGCAACTGTCAAATATTGGGTTGCGTTCGTTTAAACGTACGCTGCGACATTTGGTCCATTGCAACATATTGAAATAAATATGAATGAATGAAATATGAATGAATAAATATGAAATATGAATGAAATGAGGTGTTATAATACACAGAAATAAATTCTGCTTTGAATGCATTTCCCAAATTTGGCATAAGATAGACCGTGTTGGAATAATGGTGTTTACATAACATACAGATATCTCATACCCAAAATGTTCAACAAACATTATTAAAAAAACATGAACAACCTCAGTAAAATTTCATCTAAATAAGTGTTGACCAATTATCCTTTCCTAGAAAGAGGGAAATCTTTCAAACAAAGTCATGAACTTATAAAGAAACAGAAAAGAAACATACAAAAGCGTATCTTTCTTAGCATTAAATTATGTTAACGTTCATGAAAGTTCATCTATGTTGGTATAAATCATTTTTGATCCAAACACAAGGAATTAATTCCTACCTCGGAATTTTCAGATGGTACTCCATCTTTCACCAACTCGCATACTAAGACAAATCCTAGTGTCACCAAAGGACAAGACAGAAAAGACATTACAGGTCCGGTATATTACATCCCATGCCAGGGCAAAACTGTAACCGGACAGTGAAAAAGAATCTTATATTGGTGAAACTGAACGCTCCTTAAAAACACGGTTTCAGGAACATAGGAGGCCCAGCAGTACAGCATTAGAGGTCTCAAACCACATCCACATCATGTCTCCTGGACATTTTGTGGACTTGGATAAAGTTCACATATTCGATAGGGACAGCAGGTGGTTCCAACGTGGAGTCAAGGAAGCAGTTCACATCAAAGCCAACCAACCATCTCTCAACAAAGACGGGGGCCGGTTCAAACTCTCAGGAGTCTACGAGTCTGTTATCAGGTCAAAGGTCAAAAGATCACGACCTGATACAGTCACTCACTCGCTGATGAAAGATGGAGTACCATCTGAAAATTCCGAGGTAGGAATTAATTCTTTGTGTTTGGATCAAAAGTTTAAATCAAAATCATTAAATTATGTTATTGACAAAACACACCACGTACCTACAAAAAGACAAATAAACACTATGAATCATCAACTAAAACTAGAACCACGAATTGAGCTCACGGTAAATTTGAATCACTAATAAATCATGATCCCGAAGAGGTACTTCAAAACATTTATACGATTCTCTTACATGCTTTACTTCAAAATGCTTTACTTATCGTTGCTATTTTAACATAATGTTTTTATAACTTGATTTTAGCTATAAACAAAGATATCATACGTGGTACAGACGTCATGAAAATATATATCTACTAAATTCGATGCACGGAAAACCACATATTAATTGTTATAAATATTAAACGGTTAAGTGTACATAACCTTATAGATTCTAGTTTTACTGTGATTTATCAGAGTGCATATAAAAGGCAACATTCAACTAAAATAATCACACTGTTCTCATGGCAAAGATGAGGTCTGACTCTATTTTGACGTCATTAATAACTACTTTCTGAATCTTTCTGAATTGCAAGAACATTTTTTTAACTCAATCAAAATGACATAGAGTTTGTTCAATTGTCAAAATGTATTGCAGATACTTCATTACGTACGAAAATATTATTTGCAGATCGCTTTGATCCAGCTCCGTTATTATTACAGTAGAACACGACTTTGGTGCAAACATTGCAAACATATAGTTTGATCAGCTCGTAAAAGGCGGTAAATGTTAGGCTTTTACCACTACGCCGGAAAGTTTGCACTCATTCTGCATAAATGTAAGTTTACAACACCTGCTCCTGAAGGTCACCTGAATCAATTTGCATTGTGGGATATGGTGCAATAAAATCCATGTCTAGTGTGTGAATGTCACTAATTTGTCCTCATAAAAATAATGTTACTGGATTAAATGGAAAAAACATGCTACATTTCCAGATGTGTTGCTTCAACTTTAAGAATGGTAAGAAATGTATGACAACAAATGTAAGCAATAACAACAAACTTGACATAGTCGTGGTCTAGTAAGACCACGAAAACATCAGTGGTGTGACCCCTCAATGACCTTTGACTCTAAAATCTCATAACACCCTATAGACATAGGCTAATGTCAATGCACGTGGCATCACTAGGCATTATTCTGATAATCACAGCACTAAATATGCAGCAAATAATAAATTTTAAGGTCAAAAGTGATTTTCAGTAATCAACCCTATTTGACCCCTGCAAATCTGTATTTACCAGAAGAAGAAGATGGCACTGCTGTGTTTGATCAACCAAGTAATTTAGTTAACGTGCCAATCTTCTCGTATACATGTAACTTTTGGTGAGCTCATAAAGGGTTCACAAAAAATAACTCCCCCCTAAAATTACAAAACATTTTTTTGCATAACTTGACATACATTTCATGGATTTGAAAAATTTAAAAACCTGTGAATAAAGGAATTATTTTTCTACCCTCCCAACGTTCTTTCGTCTGAAAATCATTTTGTTTTGGCCAAAAATAATCACGTTTGCTAAAAATGATGCTTTCAGAAAAAGTTGCACTTTTCAACATCCTCATTTATGTCAAACAAAATTAGCTTCAACAAATCATTATTTTGCACTACGTGATTGTTGCATGGGTGACTAAGAGTTCAGAGACAAAAAGGTGAAGGAAAAATAACCAATTAAATCAATCGTAACATTGATACCGAGAAAGTTTTGTACATTACATGTATGGGATGTTGAAAAGCGCAAGTTTTTTTAAAGCATCATTTTTTAAAAATGTGATTATTTTGACCAAAACAAAAAGATTTTGAGAAGAGATAACTTTGGTAGGTTAGCAAAAGATGCCTCTATTCACAGGTTTTTAATTTTTTCAAATCAACAAAATGAATGTTAAGTTATGCAAAGAAATGTTTTGTAATTCCTAAATTTATTTTACCATTTTTGAAACACCGGCTCAATAAAATCTTCTAGAAAAACCCCGTACATGTCAATTAGTCATTGTTTTATACTGCAAGATGATTGCATGGGTGATTGGGTAATCGTATACATAAAAATTAAAGAAAACAAAAACACCATTAAATAAATCAAAACATTGATATCGAGAATGTTTTTGTACATTAAATGTATAGGATGTGGAAAAGTGCAACTTTTTCTGAAAGCATCATTTTTGGAAAATGTGATTATTTTTGGCCAAAACAAAAAAGATTTTTAAGGAAAGAACTTTGGGAGGGTAGGAAAATGATTCATTTATTCACAGGTTTTAGATTTTTCAAATCAACGAAATGTATGTCAAGTTATGCAAAGAAATGTCTTGTAATTTTAAGGGGGGAGTTATTTTTTGTGAACCCTTTAGTATAATACCTTCCAAAGATACAAGGTTTTTGTATGTTTTATCAAGGATTCTCGAGTACTAATATACTATAGGATAAGCCACTAATGAAGTCAGTCATTCAGCCTATGCGCGATAATGCATGTGATGACATAGTACCCCTGTACGTGTAAGAGTATATCACCTGTGGAAGAGATGATGCATGTTTACGTCATCGTTTCATAAAAAATTAAATGGCGAAAAAACGGCGAACATTTGGTCGAATCTTTCCATTACTATCATATCGTGAAAAATCAAATAGCTGAGGAGTTAGCTCAATATGCTAGGAAAATATTATAACCGATGACCCCATGACGAGACTGGCTAAATAAGCTGTATTTTTGCTGGAAAGGGTCCGAATAATTGGCAGTCGATGTGCGCCATCTTGGAAAAATTTAAGGTACCAAACTACCCAAAAACTGTCAATCAACATAATTTAGGGTACCAAACTACCCAAAACTGTCAATCAACATTCCGATGGTACCAAACTCCCTAGCAACCGTCACTAAAACTGCCGATGTGTCAGTCAAACTGCCGTGAAGTGACTTCAATTTTTATACAGAGATTGAATACGAGTGTCACGGCCCTGGTTTTATTAGCTTTGATAGATTAAAAAAGGCCAACCAAATTGACTTGCAATTGAAAACAAAAGCGTATAGTATAGTTTCGAATGCTTTATTCTATATCAATCTAGTCTTGGTATCAAACTAAATATTTGCTCTTTGGATGCGTGACTACTTTTTAAAACTCTCTTAAAGGGGCACTGTGAAATTTCACAAACACGTGGGTCGTGGCTCTATACCGGAAGTCAGTTTGACCATGCTTTGAGCGAAATTTTTATCAATCTAGTCTTGGTATCAAATTAAATATTTGTTCTTTGGATGCGTGACTACTTTTTAAAACTCTATTAAAGGGGCACTGTGAGATTTCACAAACACGTGGGTCGTGGATCTATACCGGAAGTCAGTTTGACCATGCTTTGAGCGAAATTTTTATTAATCTAGTCTTGGTATCAAATTAAATATTTGTCGTGGATCTATACCGGAAGTCAGTTTGACCATGCTTTGAGCGAAATTTCCCCAAAAATTACAATGATTTACAAAGAGGATGATTAACCTTCCAGTTGTATGCGTAAGACACACAATTACAGTAATCACAAAATATCACAAAAACATTTCGTAAGAATTTACAAATATGCAATGCAGCAATTTCATACTGGTAATAAATGTGTCTGGTGAAGCATTAAATTTCAAATCTCCATTTCCTGAGGTGGACTGATAACTTCCCTTTCTTTTTAGTGATGTAATTCTCTTTCCTAGTCGGCATCGACTTTTTATAACTCATAAAAAAGATTTTTAACCTTACGATATGCAGATATAAATACAGTATTTCGGATATTAACAAATAACCATAAGATAACTATTTAACTTTAAAGTTATACCAATTGTTTTCTTTTAAGTTGAAACCAACGCTATTTTCTTATTATTATAATACTACTGGTATTTTTATGGTAAAGTCTTTACGTCAAATGTGTAGGAACTGCGAGCGTATGTTATTTAAAACACTACACAAAGCTCATAAACATCTTCGCCAATTTCGGTAGGAAGTAACGTGAATCACATATTTTTTCTTAAATTTGGTGTTAAATTCAACTGCAACCTTCCACCTACTCACACAATACCCAACTGAATACAATATGTGACCGTCCACGGCGAATGAGCCGTAAATTCCTCCCCAGTCAATTTTGTTTTATTTCGTGTTTAAAAATAAACATCATAAACTTAAAAATGGTATATCATTTGACTTCAAACGATATCCAGAAGCGGGGTTATGGTTTGTTAAACTTTGCTCCTTCAACAAAATTATAGCTTTTACGTTTTTACATGTGTCTCTTTTTCCACATTGCTGGCAATATATATATATATCAAACAGTCATAATTGGCGGTCATTTCAAATCATCCCCAAGTCAACGAGGTTTAAGAAAGTTCTCTCATTGTTAATTGTTGGTTATGCATACCTGTTCAAAATACAATGCCTGGTACCCACCACTTGAACAGGATTTAGCAAAAGCAAACAAAGACCAGAGCTATTAAAAGTTCTATAGCCGGCCATCTAAGGTAGAAGCTTATTATCCACTTCAACAATAGGATTATTTATTAGTTTTTGACTATTAAAATAAGACGGATGTCGGGCCAGCTTAAGTTATCGATGAATACGACCTTCGTACACATTTTACACCGTAACACAGAATACAATTTAGGGAATTTACGGCTCGTTTGTACTGCCGGGTCACATATTATGAGATGGGTGATATCTTGTATTCCCACTTTCCGCTTGGTTCAACAAAAGGCAATGTAAAAATCAATAAGTTGTCGAACAAATTAAATAATTTTTCCTATTCTTCCTATAGGTTTAATTTCCTGTTGAAATATTTGACGATTAACTGATACGTGAACATTCAAATCGACTTGTATGTTGCATTTTAATAAATTTTGTTGGCTGCCCTAGTTTCAAGATGATAATGGGAACAAATCAAAAACGTTGAATTTGATTGGTCACTTATTTCCATGGAATGATTTATGTAATAATATTACGAAAGTATGTTTGTGTTTTTATTTAATTGCACATGCGTGTTTATGCTGTTCAATCTGTCTAGACTGGTTTATTTTTATTATTATGTGCTTATTTAAGCATCTAGCGGCAAGTTCGCGTTAAAGCTGGCAACCAAATTATTTTGGTTGATTCGGGTATCCTGAATTCAAAATGTTGTCTGCCAAGCTCTATTAGAAGCCCGTGACCTTCAAAAAAGACCCCAACCTCATGCTCATATAGGGGGAAAATTAAACAGTCATGCTCCAAATTCACTAAAAATATTTTACATTACTCGTCAGGGTCTAAGGATCACAAAAAACTAACATATTTACACGTAGGACATATAGTTACCAGGCTCGATAGGTCCAAGGTCAATTTGCTTGCTATGCTTGACTTACTTGACTTATCTGCACAGGACGTTGTGGCCCTTTGCCCTCTGCCGAGTAAGCCTCCTCCATTCAGTTCTGTCTGTTGTTTGTGTCTTTGCTTTATGTGGGGTAATTTCCAGGTCCCTCTGAATTTGGTCCTTCCATCTGATTGGTGAATGACCTGGTGGTCTTTTCTTGCTGAAGTCATTAATGTAGGCTAGGTGGGAAGCCGATATTGAGGCATCCTGAAGATATGCCCAGCCCATTTCAAACGTCTCCGGCAGATAACATCGTTGATGGAGCAAGTGATGTTGAGACTCTGTCTGATGGAATTGTTGCAATTACAGGGGTGACAAATAAAAATTGCTTCGATTTTCGTAAAAATTGATGTAAACTGTTCCTCAAGTTCAAGGGATTTAGGAAAAGAGAGTTCTTACTATCTGCGATGTCAAGTTCAGAAGATAGATGATAAATAAATACAAATTCCTTTCAATCCTATAGAATCCTGCATATGAATACATGAATTCAAAACCCATCCAAGTCCATGGGAAGTGATTTTGAGAAAAAAACCTGTGTATCATTTTAATTCCTTCAGTTATACAGGGTGTCACAGAATGATCTATACCGGGAAAGTTGAATTTTTCTAGGTATGAAGGTCATTATTAATGGTAGTATTGGTTTACATTCTAAAATCTACACATATTAAACTTTCTTAGAAATTTTAGATTTTAGAAATTGAATGTTTTTCATAGAAGTTACAGGACATTGCGTAAAAATGGTGAATTTATGGTTTTCACAAAACAACCTATTTTTAACATCTGTAAAATTACTAACTGTTCAGCACAAAGTTATTTGTAAAATGTTATACAGGTACTTTTGTCCTAAATTGCCTAAATAGTCGATATCTATCGAATATTTATGATGTTACGAAGTAATCTTTGTATGGAATAAAGGATTTGTTATGCTTGAGTGACCTTATACTATTGTTTCTTTTTGAAGATAATTATTGTGGTGTCTGAGTTTTATCATTTTAAATGCCGGCGAAGATAGAGAATGTTTGTCCTTAGTGTCGTAGAATTTATTTATGTCCACAGTATATTGGCAAACCAACAGCTACGTAACGGAGAAGATTAAAATTGACTGTGGGGATCCTTGAGGAAGTTATATTCTCTGTAATAATGACATTTTTGGGTAACAATTGTGGAAAAAAGTATGTTTTTTAACCTAAATATCTGAAGTCATAATTGAAATGTTTCACTTAATTCCATATCAAGAATTGTTCAGAGTTGTACGCTCTACATCTGTGCCGAATTTGATGTATTTCCTATAATGGAATGTAGGATTTTTACAACGGCTGGACGATGGTGATAAACATCCATTTGTCATGATGCCTTTGCACTGTAAATCACACAACTGTAGTTTCGTCCATTTTCATTAATATCAATGTCATGCCAAAACGCATCAAGCTATTTCCATGAAAATCACAGAATAAGTAGGCGACATGTGTGTCATTGTATTGCACTTATCAAAATTAGATACACTGTTGACTATATATTTATAAGATTTTTTTCAACCACGGTATAGATCATTCTGGGACACCCTGTATTTACCTGGTCAATATGGTAAGTTTTACGTGCAAATGAGTAGGTTAAACTGTATTAGGTATGACTATTAGAATTTCAGGGACTTCGTGGGACTCATTTTAAATTCTGGACTTGGGTGGTTTTTTTAATCATATACAAAGACAATAATGTTGGAATGAGATTACCACTAGTAAGATAATACAAAATAAAGCACACATGTATGTATAATGTTGATAAGCATTCTGCCATGTAATATAAACCACACACTTTCCTTGATTAAACCCATTTTTGTTCAAAAGTCACTCTCCAGTAATGAATGTGTTACAAGTGGACTTTTATACATACTGGATTTCAATCAATGTGTTACAAGACTCGAATCATTGACTTTGGTGGTTCTTTCATACATGCTATTTTTCACATGCTCAATAGACACAGAGGATGAATTTGAGCTGTTCTTTCATACATATGACAGGCCTATGTATAGCAACAATTTCCCATGCTTAACTCAATTTTGCCAAAGTATGGACTTGGGTGGGTTTTGTATTCATATATTCATATCTCTGTCTCTTTGCTGCGTAACATGCTAACTAGATATCGCAGATAGTGCAAACTATTCTTTTTCTGAAACCTCTAAGCTAGGCGAACAATTTGCCTCAATTGTTACGACAATTGGAGCAATTTTGACTTTTGACCCATACACAAAAAGCAAATCGACATGTGTCCTTTTGTGCCTCATAACCTCTTAACGATAGGCCGTACACGCACAAACATTGTCCAGCAAAAGCGGGACAAAATTCCATCTATGTGAACTTTCCAGTTCCTTAATATCATTAATAAAGGAAATCACATTATTGATGGAGCATCAATTAGCAAGTCGGACAAGTTATGATGGTTTAAATGACTTGGTGTTACCTACGAATTCAAAGATAAAGCACCATATATGTCATTGAATGTCCTTCAATCAAAAAGAAATTATTGCCGTTGGAAAGAAGTTTGCATGATCTCTCATCATATGGAGAACGATTGAATTCCACAAAATTTTGTGGACTATAGAGGCCATTAAGTCATTTTGGCTAATAATTTTGTTACCCGCGTATCAAAAATAAAATGATCGTTCTGATTGTTATGTTATGATTATGTTATGATTTTTACAGTACTTACAGTTACGCACCTAAGAAAGGCAAAACCTAAACTGTACTATAATAGTACATGTAGCTTTACCCACGAATTAAGCTTTACCCACGAATCCAAGGATTTACTCGTAAATTAGATGTTTCTTTTTCATTTTAACATTTTGAAAACATGCGAAATAGGTCCCAAAACAGTCCTGTTTAATAGCGTCCTATTGACGTTATACTGAAGCTGTATCAGGAGGTTGTGATTGATTATCCTAAATTACCATTTTTGAGAGAATGCAGTTGGTTAGAGAAACGGGAATCATTGAAACTCAAAGAGGAATCACCACATGATGATTTGCAACCTTCTGTAATGTTTTCTATTTTGTCGTTTAACAATACATACCTTCAAATAATGTGTTACCCACGAACATTTTGGTTACCCACGAATCCCTACTTAAATTATAGTTAACAATGTAATATTTTAGTTCATAGGAACTATCAAACACGATTTAATCGAATATTGCTGCATGAAAATATGGAATGATTTTACTTCAAAACTGTTTGCTCTGTCTATTTGAATTTGACAACTTCGTTATTCTCAAAATTCTTATACCTAAAATGCCATAATGATCAAGTCTTAATATTCCGTGTAGTTTGTACTTTGATTAAAATTCACTTTAGTGAAAATGTATATAGCCTGAATTATTGACATACGGAAAAGTAATTCTAATTTTTACTAAAAAATTAATAGGAATTTGCTAATTTTCAGACGCTGTTACTCCACGAATCCATCCGAGTTCCTCATCCTGAGACGAGATACCAAATCTTACTTTACAATTCTATAAAATATTTATTCTAATCTTTCGAACTAATGCAGTAATGTTAAATGCCACTTTGGAAAGAGCTCGACGAATTAACACAATCTTACATATACACCTGGTTCTTTCCTTGAAGATAAATGTAATAAAACTCTATTTTGCGTTCAAAATCTTCACCCATTTCTAGTCTATATGGGTCACACGTTAATATTGAAAGATACAAGGTGTATCAAAATGATGGGTACCCAGCAATATCCAGTGAGTATGGCCAAGACTGTCACGTCAAAATGCAGTATATAATATCTACCTTATTTGTACATTTAAGTTATAACAATGTCATACAACTATAAATGATGTAGTCATTTCATGAGGATCTGATATTGAATTTGGAAGAAACAGTTGTTTCATTCGACAACAAAGCTGATGGGTACCAATCATTTTGATACACTCTGTATTAAAGAAAGTGAAACTTTATGGTGTACAACAGGTGAAAAAGGCTTAAATTCGTGGGTAATGTGCATGCACATTTAACACTTTATTTGGTCTAGCAAGAAAAGGTTTTATTTCTCAATCCGATGGCACTTCCACCTGATGATTCACTAGATATGATCTTGTCATTTGATTAGTCTAGAGATGAAAAGGAAAACATTTTTTAAATGGCCCCCAGAGTGGATTTTGTCCCGCTTTGGTTGGAATTGACCATATATATATAATATATAAACTACGCAAAAAAAGTTTCTTTATGGTTAGGAAATTTACCCTCTATTAAAATCTAGCAACTACTTTTGTACGTTTGCTAAATAATCGCGTGTGGGTGATATTGTCCTGCGCATTTTGACACCTCAATCACTACCCTACCACACTCCTGAGAAATGATATGAATGTTTAAGTAACATGAGGTCGAAAATTAAAATTGCAAAGAAGCCTATTCAATGGTTTTAGAGCTGATTCACTGATCGAAGACGGTTTCATTATTCCCGCCTTTTCAATTTGAATTTAAAGCATTTTCCTTGATGCATGTTGGATAATCCTTTGCTTATTGTGCAGATGAATGATCAAAAACAAAGGTGAGTGGGTACTAAGACATTTACGTTTTGAGAGATGGGTTTGGAATAGGGATTCAAAATAGGTCATGATTACAGCAGTTTGGAAAATACTGTATGTTCAATATGTTCCCAAATTAAACAGAAGGAATAGAGACACTTGAGTGGGCCTCCAGAAGCCCTGATCTTAACCCCCTGGAGAACCTGTGGGATCAGCTTAAGAGACGAGTCAAAAAGAAGATAAAGGCAGATACAACTCTGGTGGGATTGCGTCGCATCATTATCAATGAGTGGAACGGGATTGAGCAAGGTAACATTCGACGCCTCATTAGGAGCATGAGACGCCGCGGGGCTGCTGTAAGGGAAGCCAACGGTGGACACACAAAGTACTGAAAAAAAAGAAGATTAATCTCAAGTGAAGTTGGAAGCCGCGGCAGTATGATGCCTGAAATGTGGTCAGCAAGTAAACAAAAAATGTTATCCGCATGTTGTTGTTTTTTGTGTTCTTTTATGCTGGAAACTTGAATTTTTGCAATTTTTATTTTTCGACCTCGTGTTACTTAAACATTCATATCTTTTCTTAGAAGTGTCGTAGGGTAATGGTTGAGGTGTCAAAATGCGCAGGACAATCACCCGCATGCGATTATTTAGCAAACGTACAAAATTAGTCGCTAGAATTTTTAAATTAAAATAGTGGGTAAATTTCCTAACCATAAAGAAACTTTTTTTTGCGTAGTGTATATACAAAATTATATACAAATTATATACAAATTACAAAGCCAGTGTATTATTTGTATTATGTTGTGCAAAATAGTATACACCAGGTGCTCATGCAGTCATATATATTTACAAGTTTCGTCATTAAGTACTATTATAGAGGCCATAACATTGAAATAATTAATGTTTTTGAAACATAATCACGTTTCTTTTTTATTTTCAGAAAAATAGGTCAGCTGCACGATAGATAATGTCGACTTACATTGCTGTGACAATAAAGCACTTACATTGTAGAAAATTGTGAAATGACCGTGATGTAAATACGAATTCATCATTCCACCAAATACGAGATTTCTCCTGAGAAATGAACAAATCTTCATAGATTTAGATTTAGTGATTATTATAATGATCGATACCCAGAATTGAATGTAGATTGAAATATAATTTGGGAGGGGGTAAATTTGTATCATTAAATAACAAAACTGTTAGGAATTTATTCTGTTGTTCACAAAGGACTATCAATCAAATTCGGTAAATTTATACTTCCAAAAGGAGATAATGCATGGGAAAGAAAGAACCACACATCGCACACAAATGTTCAATTATTTTTATCATAAATTTGTATCACATACCACCAAAACCCTGACAGTGGCGTAGCGTCATAGGGGAAGTGTGTGTGCCCATTCGATCTGAAATTTGTGACCGTCCACGGCGAATGAGCCGTAAATTCCTCCCCGGTCAATTTTGTTTTATTTCGTGTTTAAAAAATAAACATCATAAACTTAAAAATGGTATATCATTTGACTTCAAACGATATCCAGAAGCGGGGTTATGGTTTGTTAAACTTTGCTCCTTCAACAAAATTATAGCTTTTACGTTTTTACATGTGTCTCTTTTTCCACATTGCTGGCAATATAATAATAGTCATAATTGGCGGTCATTTCAAATCATCCCCAAGTCAACGAGGTTTAAGAAAGTTCTCTCATTGTTAATTGTTGGTTATGCATACCTGTTCAAAATACAATGCCTGGTAACCCACCACTTGAACAGGATTTAGCAAAAGCAAACAAAGACCAGAGCTATTAAAAGTTCTATAGCCGGCCATCTAAGGTAGAAGCTTATTATCCACTTGAACAATAGGATTATTGATTAGTTTTTGACTATTAAAATAAGACGGATGTCGGACCAGCTTAAGTTATCGATGAATACGACCTTCGTACACATTTTACACCGTAACACAGAATACAATTTAGGGAATTTACGGCTCGTTTGTGCTGCCGGGTCACAATTTTAGAAAATCCCGTAGGAAAATTGCCGAATATCGGCATGTGCCCCCTAATCAGACCCAGTGCCCCCTAATCATTGTCGGTACTCCCCCGATATGATGACCCATGCTACGCCACTGATTAAACCCACGAGCAACTGGGGTCTATAACCAAACCAGAGCAAAGGGAAACAAACACAGAATACTTACAAATTACAGAGTACGTCACAAAGGAAAATATGTACCTAAACGAAAACTCATAATGTCACGCAATGAACGCAGCGTCACGCGTGCACGCTACACATGATATATCCACACTTACAAATACATGTATGTGCATTTAATTGTGGACCATTTGTTTAAAGTAAATTAATTTTTTAAGCTGTTCATCTGGACTTACTATGTCTAAGTCGTCAAGGAAAATAATTTTTCGATTTTTGTTTTAGTTTTTAGTGATTTCCCAAATCTGTAATTCGCTAATTTCAGCAACAATTGTTTGCCAGAATGTATGCTGCAAGAAATAAAAACACACAAAACAACAACAACAACAACAACAAAAATGAAAAACACTGATAAAAACAAAAAACAAAAAAACAAAACTAAACAATATTGTAATTTAGGTGTTTCATGTTTTAAATAGTTGTAATATATATATTTTCATTGTTTATTGTGTATTTTAAGGACCCATTTGGAAATAAGTCGCTGACTTTAAGGGACATCCTTGGCATATTGTCATGTCAATATTTTATGTTTTAATTTGTATTTTATGTGAATTGTGTTTTTGTATGTTATGTGCAATATGTTTTTGACTCTTATGATGATATGCTACATAAACTCAAATCAAATCAAATCAACCAAAACAAACAAACAAAAACATCTGAAGCTTTTTGTAACCTCAAGGCTTGACTACCAAATTGAATGTTAATCTATATAATCAAAACAAACTATCCTTTTAACAAATGTGTCGTAATTTCTATTCTTAAACACTTGAAAATTGTCCTGCAATCTTATATTGGTTCTTACCCGTGTGATGTGACACGATATCACACGTGTGCATCGACGCGATAATCGCACTCGTTATTTGAACCAATCGGACTAAAATGCTGTGACAATAAAGCACTTACATTGTAGAAAATTGTGAAATGACCGTGATGTAAATACGAATTCATCATTCCACCAAATACGAGATTTCTGAGAAATGAACAAATCTTCATAGATTTAGATTTAGTGATTATTATAATGATCGATACCCAGAATTGAATGTAGATTGAATATATTAATATGGGAGGGGGTAAATTTGTCTCATTAAATAACAAAACTGTTAGGAATTTATTCTGTTGTTCACAAAGGACTATCAATCAAATCCGATCTGAAATGTTAAAAAATCACGTAGGAAAATCGCCGAATATCGGCATGTGCCCCCTAATCAGACCCAGTGCCCCCTAACCATTGTCGGTACTCCCCCAATATGATGACCCATGCTACGCCACTGATTAAACCCACGAGCAACTGGGGTCTATAACCAAACCAGAGCAAAGGGAAACAAACACAGAATACTTACAAATTACAGAGTACGTCATAAAGGAAAATATGTACCTAAACGAAAACTCATAATGTCACGCAATGAACGCAGCGTCACGCGTGCACGCTACAAATGATATATCCACACTTACAACTATATGTATGTGCATTTAATTGTGGACCTTTTGTTTAAAGTAAATTAATTTTTTAAGCTGTTCATCTGGACTTACTATGTATAAGTCGTCAAGGAAGATAACTTTTCGATTTTTTGTTTTAGTTTTTAGTGATTTCCCAAATCTGTAATTCGCTAATTTCAGCAACAATTGTTTGCCAGAATGTATGCTGCACGAAATAAACACACACAAAACAACAACAACAACACAAATGAAAAACACTGATAAAAACCAAAAATAAAACCAAAAAACAAAACAAAACAATATTGTAATTTAGGTGTTTCATGTTTTAAATAGTTGTAATATACCGTATATATTTTCATTGTTTATTGTGTATTTTTAAGGACCCCTTTGGAAATAAGTCGCTGAAGGGACATCCTTGGCATATTGTCATGTCAATATTTTATGTTTTAATTTGTATTTTATGTGAATTGTGTTTTTGTATGTTATGTGCAATATGTTTTTTACTCTTATGATGATATGCTAAATAAACTCAAATCAAATCAACCAAAACAAACAAACAAACAAACAAAAACATCTGAAGCTTTTTGTAACCTCAAGGCTTGACTACCAAATTGAATGTTAATCTATATAATCAAAACAAACTATCCTTTTAAAAAATGTGTCGTAATTTCTATTCTTAAACACTTGAAAATTGTCCTGCAATCTTATATTGGTTCTTACCCGTGTGATGTGACACGATATCACACGTGTGCATCGACGCGATACTCGCACTCGTTATTTGAACCAATCGGACTAAAATACTGTGACAATAAAGCACTTACATTGTAGAAAATTGTGAAATGACCGTGATGTAAATACGACTTCATCATTCCACCAAATACGAGATTTCTGAGAATTGAACAAATCTTCATAGAATTAGATTTAGTGATTATTATAATGATCGATACCCAGAATTGAATGTAGATTGAATATATTAATATGGGAGGGGTAAATTTGTCTCATTAAATAACAAAACTGTTAGGAATTTATTCTGTTGTTCACAAAGGACTATCAATCAAATTCGATCTGAAATTTTAAAAAATCCCGTAGGATTTGTTTTTTATGTAAATTGTGTTTTTGTATGTTATGTGCAATATGTTTTTGACTCTTATGATGATATGCTAAATAAACTCAAATCAAATCAAATCAACCAAAACAAACAAAAACATCTGAAGTTTTTTGTAACCTCAAGGGTTGACTACCCTGCAGTTTAACTGCATTAGAAATTGTAGGTGTCCACTGTTTATGTGTTACGGGTTAGGCAATTCCGAATGGCGTTACACAAATTGCTAACACGCTATTTGATTATTATGACCGCCTCCCTGCCCCTGTCTCGACATATCTTCCCTTGTATATGCCATTTTTGGTGAATTATATTTTTTTTAAAGGGTTTCCTTTGTGTTTTGTAAACGGAAGCTTTGATAGAGGAAAAAGTAAACCAAAATATTTTTTGAATGTTAATCTATATAATCAAAACAAACTATCCTTTTAAAAATGTGTCGTAATTTCTATTCTTAAATACTTGAGAATTGTCCTGCAATCTTATATTGGTTCTTACCCGTGTGATGTGACACGATATCACACGTGTGCATCGACGCGATACTCGCACTCGTCATTTGAACCAATCGGAGGCGCATAGGAACAACGGGACTGATCGATTTTTAAGCCCTAGGTAATTTCTTGTAAAATGCAGGATTTAGTTTGATTAAAATTGGTAATACATGTGATATTATTATTTGAATTGAAGTGTTTAAGAATGGCGTTTAAGAATTGGCGTAAAACAACTCAGCTTCACCTTGTTGTTTTACTTAAAATAATGATGTCGCCCGTGTTATATGAGACGATAGATGCACTCCAGGGGCTAAAAACAATACCTTTATTCTCTAAATAAGATTTGTCAAAGCCCTTCAATAAAAGAAGGACCATAATATATTAACCTTAATGACAAGCAATGACAATAATGTAGTATCATATCACACTCACCCAAAGTGTATCCTTAAAAGAAACGGGGTCTTTAAAATATGTGTCAAATGCTTTAATCTAAATCAGTCTAGGCGACTTGGTTTCAAATTAAATATAGTTCCCTGCACGTGTGACTGCATTTTAAAACTATATTAACTATACTAGGAGTAAGATTTGGACATTTTACTACAGGCAACATTACTGTTAACAGTTGATCATTTGAGGTTTATACTTTAATCTCTGTTCCAATGTTATTGTATTGTGTTTATGCTCAACATGTTTTAGGTAACTATTGTTTTATAGGTTATTGAAAGATATTGCACTTCATTGGCGACAATGAAATAGCTATTCAAGTTGTATTCATCTCAGCATTAAGAACTAAGGTACTAACTAAAACTAAATGTGTTCTGGCAAAGAGTTACCCAAAATTTAAGAGGGACGGAAAAATGCAGCACGCTTTAATCGGGCGACTTACATCCGGAAAGCTACATTTAGGGATAACAGGTTAGTGATTCTTGCTCTGATCAGGGATATGTTATAATACAAAGAGAACACTGGGCCATTGATTCATTGGAACCTTCCATCTTTTCGTTTATAACCTCATTAAATCTTGTCTTGCTTGAGCATATCAATTCGTCGGTCGCAACACATAGTGGCGTACGTGAAGGACAAAATACGTCTCCGAGCAAAACATTTTTGAAGGATATGCTACTAAATTAGTAACGGAGTTGATACTCGTCCACTGTTATATCTCAGTGGCCCGATTCTATTTATTATTATTACAGTGTATCTTTAATAGTTAACAAGAAATAACTATTATAGGATAAAAGCTAACTCGAAACCTATACGCCACTATGTGAAACGGAAAGTTTGAAAAATCACTCTACGCCACTATGTGTTGCGACCGACGAATTGTATAATGTATTGATTTCGATTAATTGCTCGCGCCGGGAGTATTAGCAGAGAGTAGTTATTCTTGAGAGGGCACTCACCTCATTTGCATGGCAAAATTACCCGTCTCCTCTGCAGCCAATTTGGTTTCGCTCCATCGAAATCAAGCTGGTCACGGAGGAGACTACTTTCCTTTGTGTTTGTTCATTTGTGTATGGAGAGCCCTTCTTGGAGTCCGTTTGGACTCAGGCTACGCTCTCAGCTAGAGTCCGACGCTGCATTGTACTAGAAACACCTTCTCTGTGAACTCGCTAGAGCAAGGAAAATAAAACTGGTTTCATTACTATCTGTTTTTGAGCTTTTTGCAGGTCTGCGACCATGGTGTTACCACAACTGTCTTTGCGTCATTAACATGTGCTGGAGTCTAGCACAGGTCAACCAAAGTCCCGGATTTTAATAAGACAATAATGATTGACACACACACCAGGAAGTTTCTCATCCAAAAGAATGAGAAAATTTAAATTCTCACCATTTTGGCCGTTTCTCATCAAAATGTCCGTTTTCTCATCCAAAACTTCCTTTAGTGTATTAAGTTAGCTTAGGCCTATTGATCCTAAATTTGCTGGTAGGGTAAAACTCGTTTTAGGGGGGTGTTTAAAAAGTTGGCCACACATGCGTATAGGCCTACATTATCATACTTGAGTGCCCCTCCCGGTGAAATTTGAGACTCATTTGGTCACCGTCCTAAGCGTCCTTGCCCACACGAGTCGCCCAGGAGTAGGCCCTACCCGGCATTATTAATTATTAGTGGTTAGCCTCCCTAAATACAGTCGCGTATCGTGTTGTCAATTATCGTTACTTGTGTCCATGGATATGACCCCATGTATAAGTAGGCCCCTAGTCTTCATAGAATTCACACAGTCTATGCCATGTCATTTACGGATACAAAGAGGATAATAATGTTGAGGGCGCCCACAAAATCTTACACCGTCTTACACAATGTTCCAAGGCAAAGTTCAGTTTAATATTTACTCATCGTAAAAATACAGACGTTTTATTATGTGATGATGTTGTCTGGATGGGTGGACAGTTGTCACACTGTGGAAAAACAACAACCGGGAATCCGCATTCATTTACAAATAGCATTAAATTAGTATCACATAGTGGCCTCCGTGCAGTGGAAAACCTTAATTCTTTCATCAAAAAGAAATGAAAATGACAAAAAAAACCGGATCCACCTGTACGCCTATAAAATGGGCACAGAAATTTGTCTCAAATAGGGAATGAATTTTATGAAACATACGGGATATGATGAACCAATGACCTGACGCCATGATAGTAGGATCTATTAGTCGTTTTATATACAATGTATATACCGTGTTGTCATAATACCAATATTTGACATAATATATAACGAGTAATATTTAGTATTGTCAATATGCAGTTCATATGCACAAACGAACACTGATTTTTATGATATTCAGGTTGTTGTACATCTCATATAACATGTCATATAGGAGGTCATATGTGTTGACCTTCTCCTATTGTATTTGTTCATCTGTGTATGGAGAGGATTAGCGCCATTAAAACTCCATCAGTATTTGGGCGTAGTTCAGTGAACTCACCAGATTGCTATTCCAAGTACTTTGATAAATACAGATAATATGTATTAATGGGTCGAGGCGATTGCATTGAAAAACTAATAAATTATTCATAACAGTTACGTAATCAATCGATAGTGCGGACACTTTTCATTTACAAACCACCAAAATTCGTAATCTTTTAGCGTTGGAAAAGAAACCACGTGAATAGAGTGTCATCCCCCTGGTATTAGTGTTTACTTCTGAGCGGAACGTGGAGAATTATATTTATCTTCATTTAAATATTTATGACACTTTCATCAAAACAAATATTCAAACGATGATAATGTGTAATATAATAAACGTGACATTTTAGTATTTTAAGAGTTTTTGCATATTTTAGACGTTCTATGACGTTTGTTTGCTGTGTAGAGGCTGATTTGCACATGCGTACTCTGACCATTGAGGCCAGTGACCCGTCAGTGATGGTCATGGGCAAATTGATATCGACATTTTTCTTACTGCTGATTGGTTATACACATTTTGGACTCTTCGAATGAGATATAGTCACTTTTTTCTACTTTGTGTATTTAACCCTCTATCTTGTTAACCAAATATACCACAGAGTCGTGCGATATGTCAAACTTTTCCTCTGGTCATAAGGAACAAAAACGTCAGCGGTCGCGCATCTGTACGATCATTGGTTAATGAGATATAGTTACTTTTTTGTACTTTGTGCACTTAACCCTCTATCTTTTTAACCAAATATCCCAGAGTCGTGCGATATGTCTAACTTTACCTCTGGTACGTGAAGACGGCCCGATTGGCGCGAGGTTCATATTGGTGCGTATGCACCAAATATGTATCTTGTTATGTATTCGGTTGCAAAAAATGTTTATGTAAACCTTACGATTTGCAGATATTTTAGACATAAACAGATAAAGGTAAGATAACTATCTGAGGTTACAGCAATTTATTTTCTTTGAAAGTTGGTCATCATCATCATCAGTCGGCTGTGGAGCAGGCGACTACAAGCTTTCTCTAACTATTGCGAACTTGGGCAAACGAAACAATTTTGTTTGGCTACAGCATCCCTTCAGTATCTCCCAGGAGGTGCTGGACCTACTGTAAGTACAGTGTGCGCGGCCGTCCCGGTTTCCTCTTCCCATGTGGTGGAATATAAAGGGCATATTCTTTCACAGGCTCGTCGTCTTCAAGACGCAGTATATGGCCGAGAAATTTGAGTTGATGAATCTTGACTCTGGCAACCAGTGGAGTGGTGGTGGTCAGATTGTAGATGGTTTCATTTGGAATCCGATCCACACGCTTGATATTTAACATGACCCTGTAGCAAGATGTTGCAAAGGCATTGATTTTCTTTTCCATGTCCTTGGTGATTACCCATGACTCGCACCCGTACAAAAAGACAAGTTGTCTCAAACAGCTCGATTTTTTTTTTCGATTGGCAGCGATGGGCTTCTCCAAAGGCGTTCCAGTTTCCAGAAAGCTGCCCAGGCCGATGCTTTTAGGATCTTGGAACTTGAAGTCTATGACATGGTTGATGGCACTACCATAGACTTCAAGTGCTGGCTTGGCGTTACAGTTTGCAGTAATATATTCTGTCGTAGGTGCCTTAAAGGTCTAGATCTGTTGCTGCAGTTGCGGTCCTTTGTAAGCTGTGACTAGGCCTGGGTTATGGAAGATTCCAACAATATCATCAGCAAAATCCAGGTCATTCAGCATCCTAGCAGGATACCTGCTTGACCGACGTGGGTAGATAACAATTCCAGCGTCAATTCCAGAAGTTAATTTCTTTAGAAGGTAGTCTACCAGGATAATGAACAGGAATGGTGCTAACACAACACCCTGAAGCACTCGGGTTTTTACTTGGAAAGGCTCTGAGATACTTCCATCTACCATAACGGCACTATTGCAGTCCTTGTAGAACACCTGGATGGCATTGACCACAACCTTTGGTATTCCATAATGTAGACTTGCTTCAAGTGCTTGGGTGCTTGCCACATCTTTCAAAAATTCTTGTTTTCAAAATTTTGAAGTTATTTCTTCAAAATAATTATTTACCATCATAACTTTGAAATTAAAAAAAAAACATACTTAGTACCCCTAGGCATACGGTGCACTACTGGAGTCCAGTATATGAAACTTCTAGTCTATACATGGGTCAAGTCCATGGCATCACAGACCAATGGCACGAATAGAGAAAGCTGTTGATCAAGGCTATCCATAATGCCGCAGCACTGAAAACATGACGGACCTGTTGATGGAGTCGAAGGCTTTTTTGAAGTCCACAAAAGTGACTGTCAAGGGAAGTTGGTACTCCTTGAAGCTTTCCATGATCCTCCTAAAAACGTGTATTTGCTGAGCACAGCTGCGACCTGATAAGCCGTCCTAGCTGCTTTTCAGTAAAGGATCAATGTGAGGTCGGGTCTTGTTCAGAAGGATCTTGTTGTACACTGTTGTGGCAATGGACAGAAGCCAAATACCACGGTAGTTTGTTATGAGAGGGTTCGCCTTTCTTTGGTAGAGGAATGGTTACAGTTGTAACCCATTGACGTAGCGGTGTCAGCGTTGAGATACAGAATTGAAAGTTGATCATTTAAATCAACCCTATGTTTTAGTGTAATAATGATCTTCCAAAATTAGCTCAATACTTTTACAATAAAAATTTTAGGTAGTAGTTTCAGTCATCTAAAGTATCTTTTTCTAGAAAATCCACAAATAAATATTAAATAATATGTTTAGAGTGAATCTATATGGTGGTTTGTTAGGCTGACCACAAGTGAGCTTAAATTTACAGTTTACAACAGCTCACTTTTTAACGAGCTTAAATTTAATCAGAATGAATCAGTAAATTGGAGAGGTATTGATAATAACTGGGGGTTTTGGAAGAGGTTTCATGCACTGTCACATAGAAGGCGTCCGGATTTCTAGTACACTAGTAAAGGGAGCAAAAGCTACAATATATTCTAATTTCATACACTCCTAGATAGTGAGAACCAATCACGTTATTACTAGCCGTGCATAAATATTGTATAATGGCACGTGCGCGCACTCCGCGTAGTACTCGCAGTGCTTTCGGACGCGTTCATTTTTCTTGAGGGTGGATGCATTTACATTTGCTTGCATTTTCCAACATTTTTAGTGACAATTTTGTTATAAAAATAAAATATACGAAAATCACGGGATTTTATTCTCGTGTATGAAATAGGTTAATAAATGCGTATCACTTGTTGGGAGTGAAATTGTATAAAATAATCTCCGTACGCGTGCATTATATTGTACAATGTCACTCCCAACAAGCGATACGCGTTTATTTACCTATAAATATACAATAATAAAAAGGAAAATGTCCTAAATTAAAAGAATAACTATTAAAGCAAATCTGAAAGCAATACCCATAGCAAAAAGAAAAGTTTCCCGGTGACCACCCGATGACCATTCGGTGGTCATCAGAAACCTTTCGGGTACCTTTTCCAGAGTTATCCGAAAGTGCCCGCTAGCGGATACCTTGCGGATACCTAATTAAGTTATCCAAACGTTTTCGGGTAGACATCCGGAAGTCTCCCAAAAACTTAAATATTTCAAATGAGTTACCCAGAAGGTTCCCAGAAACATAGATTCTTTGCAGGAGTTACCCGGTGGTTATCCGCTTTTAATTTGACCTTGAAAATAGCATAAAGCATCTTAAGAATGCATTGTGGGTGGGTATATGGTCAAAGGTCACTGAATGAATTCAAAATGGAGCAGCTAGCTGTTGGCAGTTGGAATATATTTGTGCAGAATATTCATGTTATTTGTGGTCCAAAATGTATGGATTTACATTTAGGACATTACAAGATGTTTACTAATTAATCTGGAACATGCTGTAGGAATTATAAAGCATTGAATGCTTGATTTCATATGATAATGCAGGTAGGAAAATTTGTATGAAATGATTTGTATATTGATGCAGTCTTTATACATGTACCTAATATATGACACATTTGAATGTTCTAGTATATCTTTTGTAGTAAATCATACATGATTTTGACAGTAAATTAATGTCAATTAAATTACTAATCATCAGCTAATGTGTCAATTAACTCATATAAGCTTTATGTTTTAAAGCTATTTGTTGTAAATAAATTATAATATTTGATATAAACATTATAGGCTGTGTCATCACATTTAGGTACTGTAATACATATGCTATAACAATTTGGTTGTACATTAATTAAGGTATGCACCTTATAAAGGTGTGAACCATTAAATTACATCAGAAGAATATTTTTGTACAATAACTACAATTTACATTGTACACTTTCAAGTTTCTTTTTGCAAGATAGCACTTTATATGCTCAACTGCCATGCCTACAGAGTTGTATTTCTCCAAAAACTACAATTCAAATAATAAGCTTTGTACTAAATAACTGTCTAATAAATTTGTGCATACTCATGAATTTGTATATCTGCATTCCCCAAACGGTCAACAGGAAGTCTCCAAAGAGGTCACCAGGTAT
Organism: Amphiura filiformis; assembly: GCF_039555335.1. Lineage (NCBI taxonomy): Eukaryota > Metazoa > Echinodermata > Ophiuroidea > Amphilepidida > Amphiuridae > Amphiura > Amphiura filiformis. The sequence goes on from NC_092647.1 coordinate 49,953,765, forward strand.
ATTGTCACCAAAAGTTATCCGATAGGTCCCCGAAAAGTTATCGGGTAGTTATCCGCTAGTTCCCCAAAAAAGTCACCGGGTAGTTACCCGCTAGTTTCCCAAAAAAGTCATCGGGTAGTCATCCGGTACCTATTACCTGAAAGGTATCCAATATGGTTTCCCAAAAATTTATCGGGTAGTCACCCGCTACCTATCTAATTTGCATGTGAAATTTGCCGGTGTCTACCCGGTGACTATCGGGAAGTTATCCGGAAAGGTCTCATCACTGTGATGGGTGAAATATAGATTGAAAATATAATCAGACTATTGTGTAATTAATTATTTCATTATTTATTTATTATGTACAACTAAAGTCCTATTGTAAAATTTCAAAATCCAAGAAAATCTGATGCTTGAAACTAAATGGCAATTAAAATGCGTTTGCCTTCAACCCGTGTTACTTTGAATAATATATTTATGATAATAATTCCACTCTTCTAAAATTATCTTGTCACTGCTGAATAATGCAATTCCTATCAGAAATTACAAAATGAACGTATCACTTATGTAATATTTTTTATACAATGGTTCATTCATAGAAAAATAGTCCGGTCATAGTTTTAAAAATAGCACGCTACTTGAAGTGCAAGTATAGAGCTACAAAAGTACACCAAGCTTATGCCAAGTAATTAACAACCTTTTGGTGTTTCTTGTTAAGTGTGGTAGTCTTGAAGATGACCTTTAATATGATGCTTTGTATCCAATACACACCAGCATAGGGCATAAAATACACTGGCGGCCTTTAATTTGGTCTTTGATTTTTTTTACACCTGAAAACATAAAAATAAAAAAAAATTCATAGTGTATATGGTTCAAGTCGAAAAGAACATTAACATTTATAATAAATTACATTAATTTATAAAGTACAAGTACATAAGATAAAAAGCAAAACAACATAAATATTATTACATTCATGCGTGGGATCTTAACAAACATTTCGAGATTTCGAGTACTAACATTATCATTAACAAACATCAAAAGTAGCAACAACTAGAGCTTCTGTGGTTTAAAAGCCAAAGAAAGAATGAGAGATAATGTGGTTTATTTATTTGGACATGGGATAACATTCACCCAGTAAAATTCGCATAAAATAAATTTTAAACCTTCCGCCGCCATACATATATATGATATATCTTGATATGGTGATATGTATATTTGTGGTAAAATTCTTCGCCTCAAATGTGTAGGAACTAGTTTATTTATTTAAAACCCTTCACCACACTCCGAAAGAACTTAATCAATTTCTGAAGGAAGTAACATGAATGAAATCAGTGACAATTCTCTTTAATTCGGTCTAAAAAACAACACCTACCTTCCACCTATTCCTACGATTATAGGATGTCTCCAGTCACTAGTTATATTCTAAAGCCAACTGAATACAATTTTCTGAGATGGGTGATATCTTGTCTTTCCACTTTCCGCTTGGTTCAACAAAAGGCAATGTAAAAATCAATAAGTTGTCGAACAAATGAAATAATTTTTCCTTTTCTTCCTATAGGTTAATTTCCTGTTGAAAGATTTGAAGATTAACTGATACGTGAACATTCAAACCGACTTGTATGTTGCATTTTAATAAATTTTGTTGGCTGCCCTAGTTTCAGGTTAATAATGGGAACAAATCAAAAACATTGAATTTGATTGGTCACTTATTTCCATGGAATGACTTATGTTATAAAAATACAAACGTATGTATTGCACATGCACATGTTTATGTTATTCTATCTGTCTGCCTGTCTGTTTGTCTGTCTTATCTTATTATTGCATAAGAAGTTAAAAGACAGAATGATTTTTATCCAATTATTGCAATGCCCCACTGGGTGGATTATCGGGAATTTCCATAACCTGACCACCTTTTCTGACTACCTTTTCTGACCACCTTTTTTGACCATCTTTTTTGACCATCTTATTTGACATTATTTTGATGTTTGCTTCATTTTTATTATCTTTACACTTTGCACAATAATGTTGTACTATTCTGGATGTTAAGTGACATAAAATTGAAATTATCAAGTGAATTTTTTTTTTCAGTTTAGAGAGGAGACAATTATCATTTCAGGTGCTGGGTCAATAATCAACAAAGTAAACACACTTACCACTTCACAAGGTCATATGGTCATATTCATGGTATTTGTCATACATGCCCTTAAGGGTACTACACCCCTGCCCAATTTTGTGCCTATTTTTGCATTTTTCTCAAAAATTATAGCGCATTGGTGACAAGTAAGATATGTATATTATAGGGGCAAGTACTACAACTGATGCACTGGAAATTTTATTTCAGCACCGACAACAGTTGTGGAGTTACAGTCAAAAATGAGGGAAAACCAATATTTGATCAATAAATCAATAACTATTTTGCTTGAGTTGCTGAATTTTCAGTGCAGTAGTTGTAGTCCTTGCCCCTATAATATACATATCTTACTTGTTACCAATGCGCTATAATTTTTGAGAAAAATGCAAAAATAGGCACAAAATTGGGCAGGGGTGTAGTACCCCCTTAAGGGGTGGGGTATGAACGTTTGGACAGTATTTATTTTGGGACATTAGAGCACATCAGACATATCGAATCGCATTCTGAATACGAAGAATGTGCTTCTGATATCAAATAATTTTGATTTTTGAAATTCGCAATTTAATACACATTTTATGGCAAATCATTAAAATTGATATTTTGATATTTAACAGTACTCGAAGTAAACTTTATAAATCTGATGATTTATACTTAAAGTGTATGTAGGTGGGATGAAAATTTTGACCTTTCGTATTGAAGATATGGATTTTTTTTTTCCAAAAACACCCCAAAAAAATAGGTCTTTTTGGGAAAAAAATCCATATCTTCAGTATGAAAGGTCAAAATTTTCAATTGACCGTCGGCTTTTCCTCCTGCTACATACACTTTAAGAATATATCATTAGATTTATATAATTTACTTCGAGGACTGTTATATATCAAAAATTTGAAAAATATCAAATTTTTATAATTTGTCATAAAATTTGTATTATATTGTGATTTTCAAAAATGAAAATTATTTGATATCAGAAAGACATGCTTCGTATTCAGAATGCAATTCGATAGGTCTGAGGTGCTCTCATGTCCCATAAAAAATACTGTCGAAACGCAATAAACGCTCATTTTAGATCCCTTAAGGGTGCAGCATGAATGTGATATTTGAATTATTCTACACGCTCGCTATGAATAAGCCCAATCGCCATTGTAACTTTCGGGTTTTTTGCGACACTTTGACCTCTGACATATCTGGAAAATTGCTGTAATCATTAATAATTCATTTATTATTGTAATAATGTTATCATTATAAATAATAAAATAATTAATTTATACAATAATCAAATTTTTGGGTTTGTTTTTATTCTAGTAACAAGTTTTAAATTATATTTTGTACGCACAAAACCCCAATTTTTCTGGATTTTCCCGATAGGTCAAAGGACAAAGTGTCCCAAAACTGCAAAATGTGTCCCACAATGCATTGCAAACTTCCAATGCCAATTGGGCTTATTGAGCAATGCAATTTTTGCTAAAGCTCACTACCATTTGCAAGTGAACTACTTTGTTTTCTGCTGCTTCGACCGGGTGCTTCGACCAACAATACATCGTATACCCTTAATTGTCCATCAGACAGACAAAGTCTGAACAGGGAAGTGCTGAGGGTAGCACTAGAGAGCACTCGTTCGAATGAAGTCAGGAAAATTGGACGTGTGCAAAATTTATTTATTTTATTTGTTTTAAATAATTTCATTTACCATGAAAGTGTTGTAGTTTTTAAGTTTTTATTTGGAAATTGCTTTTACATCAGTGGCACTCGATCCGATGGTGCATCTGATCCAAGACATTTTAATACAAACAAAACTGTATTAAACAAAACAAAATCAAAGGATACTCGACACGCAAAAGGTACAAATAAATAATCTAAAGTGAGAAAGAAATAACAACCATGTTCCCTTAAAAATGTTGTTTATCTATTAACAAGTCCCAGAGGAAAGCTTGCAAATTATCACCCAGCACTTATTATGGTGTAAAACACTAGGATCCAAAACATTCTCATCTATTAGTACACAGTTCTTTAACTCCAATACATTTGTACATTCATTGAATGACCTTTGAAAATTGGGGTACAAAAACTCATACTCTGCAACTTGAGGTCAAATTTTGCACTATGATTGTTTAGTTAATGTTATTGGACTATGGCATTGGGATAAGGCCATTGTGGTCTATAGTGTAAGAATCAAATATCACAGGGCTCACTGTAGAAGCTGGTCAGAAAAGGTGGTCAATAAAGGTAGTCAGAAAAAGTGGTCAGGTTATGGAAACACCCTGGATTATCACTATTTCTGCAATACGGTCACATCTGAAAAAGAAATCACTCGACAATTTAAAAATTGCAATCATCCCATTTGCAAAGTCATATCACGAAATAATTAGCTTGAAATGTAATGAACTTTCTTTCCTCTTGTTCTTAATTTTTGTATCCTGGTTGTAAAAGAAGTAAGAAAAACAAATGTTTAAATCGATCGCTTTTTCCTTTCTTCTCTATTTTGTTTGTTATACTTGTGCTAAGAAAACGTTTATCTATGTGTTTGTTTTGTATGCCGTGTTATAAAAATGAGTCAAGTATCTATCTACAAAATAATATACAAATTACACAATCAGTGAATTATTTATATTATTTTGTGCAAAATAGTATATACATCAGGTGCTCATGCAGTCATATTTACAATAATATTTTAACCATAAAGTACTATTATTAGGGATGCCCACTCTCAATACAGTTTCCACTAGAACGATTGTTCATTTACTGTGTGCGTGCACTCACACACGTATTGTCTATGGAGAAACTGATCGATACAAGAAATCCCAGGCATGTTAAATGGCGTACATACTTGTTTTGATCCAAATGTAGGCCTATATCAGGGTGTTTCAAGAAATTCCTGATTCCACCAGAAAACATTCACTAAACTTTTTCCTGTTTGGTCAGTAAATAGAGAGGACCTTCCTGCATGAAGAGATCAACTTTTTTAATGAAAAATTTAATGAGATGAGAACTACAACAGGTTGAAGTGACACCATTCCGTGCATCAGGTGTTCAAACGCAATTATCTCCAAATTTGGAGTGAATCAGACAAGCAAACTTACATACTCATAAAATTTAACTATTTATGAAGACAAAATGTGTAGGATGTTAAGAAATTTAAGAATGTTTAAGCCTACTGCGGCCCATCTCAAATCATGCACTTCCCCGTGCACTTCTTACTACCATGTCCATTTCATAGGAGTATAAAAACCGGGGACCATCATGGCTTCCATGCACACAGTGTATTGCTCAATGTAGTAAAGATAAACTTTGAGTTGGAGCAAATTTCTCAAAATTGGCAGTGATTAATGTTACCAAACTTATGCCATGATGAAATATAATAATTTTTGAAGATAAAATGTGCTGACCGTAAAAGATTGAACAATGTTTAAGACTACCGCCATTCATTTGAAATAATGCACTTATTGTTCATCTCCTCTATGGAGATATTTTCCATGGCGGCCATCTATGATCATGCTTGCGGTTTCACCAAACAAACCATGGGTTTTGAGGTCTTATATTTTTTGTTGTATGTCAACAAAATCGATTAAATTTTCAGGATGATCTTATTTTCATGTTGTTATAAGCAAATATAATGTTCCAGATAACGCTAGTTAATAAATACATTAAGAAAAAGTACCTTAAAATTGCACTTTCTGTTAGTAATCCTTTTTGGACTTTAACTTTTTAAAATGTTCTAGCAGCCCTATATAAAACCGTAACACTCAAAAGGCCATATCTCTGGAATGAAACGTCCGATTAAGATTATTTAAACGCCAAAATGTTTCTTTCATCAATTCCCAGCCAATAAGTTAGGTCTGAATCAATTTAAAAGTATTTCCTCTTGTAGCGAGCAATCGTTCCCCATTGTGTTATTTGTTCTTGTGCAGGATACGTAGCCCCATTACATACTTTACTGGAAATAAGATGGTATTTGTAATTTCATACAACTAGTCCAAAAATTTCCACTTACTTGCAGACGTTTCGGAAACTCACAGTTTCCGAAACGTCTGCAAGTAAGTGGAAATGAGTTTCCGAAACGTCTGCAAGTAAGTGGAAATTTTTGGACTAGTTGTATGAAATTACAAATACCAGTTTAACATGAACAGTCCTGATGAACATCTTCAAGAATTTACGTGGAAATAAGATGCTGAAATGAGGTATTGGTGTATATTTTAGATTTTCTCGAGAATTAAAGAATGGAGAGTTTCCCAAAAGCAGACTCAGGGCCTAATGTTTATTCCTGCCTAAAACTAGACATACGAGGGGCGGTCAGTAATTAATGAGAGTTGACTAGTAACCCCATATATGGATTAGTTTCATGACATTTCTCTATGATGACATAAACACTGTACCTTTGTCTTTCAAACGACACATGTAAAAATTATATCACATACTTGATTACGTAACAGGATTAGCATAAAATCAATGGTCTACAGTCACTGGCTGAAAATGTGCCGTTATTCAAAGGGAAATAAGGAGCTAAAATGAGGATATTGTTGTATATTTTAGATTTTCACGGAAATCAAATATGGCGGGTGCTTTTTGGAATAGTAGACCACAATCTTCCAGCTTATATAAGCATCTATGTCGGACTGGAAAGGTTTTAGTTTATTTATAATGTGTACAGAAAGATTCGAGCCAGGTATACCAACTTGGTGTGGGGAACAAAGACAAAGACAAGATAAAAACTAATGCAGTATGTAAACCAGAATGGTGTACATGCACTGTTACGTCTGCATTAGAAAAAATCCAAAACCACAGGGATGGTAGACAAAGTTAACAAAAATACAACCGACGTTTCGAGCAGATAAACTGCTCTTCTTCAGGGACAGACAACAAAATATAAAAGCAAACAACGAAAACTACATACTGTAACTGTAGTTAAAAAACAATTTTGTAAAAATAAAATTCAAGTCAAAAACTGAAGGCAAGTTCAAATAGAACTCAGTAGCAAACAAAGCTCAGAGCAAAATAAGCACGTCTTACCTCTATGAAAGACGGTTCACTACAATGAGAAACAGGAAAGCAATATAATTATGTAAATGAGCAACACTGCAGGACAATAGGGTATTGTCCTAATTGACAGGATGTAGATGTCAAGAGGGGTCGCAGACAATAGAAGAGGAAGAGAATGAATAGAGAGAGATAAGTGGACTAATGTCACTCAAACTAAAAGAGAGAAGAGTGATATGCATATTACAAACCAAGTATTGTAAGCCTACAAAATACATGTGTTAAAAAATTAAAAAAAAACACTGGCAGAAAATTACTCTTTCATGTTTATACCATGAGGGTTACTGGTCTGTAATTTAGCGATCCAATCCTTCTCTAACTTCTTCCTCATAGTAACGTTAGTTTTGGGTGGTTTGTCGATACAAATAACTGAGATGTTACGTGCATTGTGGCCGGGTTGATTAAAATGTCTGGCAACAGGTGTATTTCTGTTGTGGCGGGCATCGGCACAGTGTTCAGCCAGACGTTGTTCAAGAGTGCGGCTTGTTTCTCCTACGTACTGTTTTTGGCTAAATTACAGACCAGTAACCCTCATGGTATAAACATGAAAGAGTAATTTTCTGCCAGTGTATCCTTTTAGGCCTATGGATCTTGTTAGAATTTACTATTGGATCTAGGCCTACATGTATTGTACATGCTTGATGTTTCAATTCACATTTGGCTTTCTTACTGTAGGCCTACTTGCTTGTTAATATTTTTCCATCTTTCAGTAGACCATGTATCACTTCCTATTTTGGCATATTTCATGCCAATTAGTAACGGTATTTCACTGTGCTTTGGTTATAGTGATTTTTGGCTTACTTTTATCCGTAGGCCTATACTCATGCTCTGAAGTTAATTATAATTATGTGCGGACCATTTGCATATTTTACTTTTTATCTGTTTTTCTACCCCCCCCCCCACCACTCTTTTTCTGTATGCATGCTACACTTTAATATAAGTACTTCCTCGACTTTATTGTTTTATTCAGCAAATTTAACTTAAACATAATTTTTTTTTTTTTTTTTTTTTTTTTTAACACATGTATTTTGTAGGCTTACAATACTTGGTTTGTAATATGCATATCACTCTTTCTCTCTTTTAGTTTGAGTGACATTAGTCCACTTATCTCTCTCTATTCATTCTCTTCCTCTTCTATTGTCTGCGACCCTCTTGACATCTACATCCTGTCAATTAGGACAATACCCTATTGTCCTGCAGTGTTGCTCATTTACATAATTATATTGCTTTCCTGTTTCTCATTGTAGTGAACCGTCTTTCATAGAGGTAAGACGTGCTTATTTTGCTCTGAGCTTTGTTTGCTACTGAGTTCTATTTGAACTTGCCTTCAGTTTTTGACTTGAATTTTATTTTTACAAAATTGTTTTTTAACTACAGTTACAGTATGTAGTTTTCGTTGTTTGCTTTTATATTTTGTTGTCTGTCCCTGAAGAAGAGCAGTTTATCTGCTCGAAACGTCGGTTGTATTTTTGTTAACTTTGTCTACCATCCCTGTGGTTTTGGATTTTTCTAATGCAGACGTAACAGTGCATGTACACCATTCTGGTTTACATACTGCATTAGTTTTTATCTTGTCTTTGTCTTTGTTCCCCACACCAAGTTGGTATACCTGGCTCGAATCTTTCTGTTTTTATAAATTCTAGGTATCCTCTTGTATCATCCTTTGATCCTTGGTGTGTTTTGTACCTTGTCCGTTGGAGGCACCATTACCTACTTTATAATGTGTAGTCAAATATGTGTTATTTTTGGCAACAATATTTTAATATTGCCAACAATAGCAAACATGGAAATTTAAGTTTTTCTGCCATTTCTGTTGACTAATCCACCGACATTAAAACGGGAGTCTTCCAAGAAAATATTTGAAACAGTAATTAAAATACAACTGTTATTCCCACCTACGCATACGCAGATTGTTGTTTGATTTGCATCAGTTATCATCATACTGAGTACTAGCTATCACATGTGACCAGTTATTATATTTTGGGAGATAATTGATGTTTTTTGTAATAACTGCTTTTTCATTTTCGCCATTTTTGCAGAAAATAATTGCTTCCCTTCAAGTTGTTGAAGTTCAAAGACGTCCTATTTCCACCTTAATGGCTCAGATTTTATCAAAAGCAGGCCCAAGACCTGATGTTTATTCCCGCTTAAAATTAGCCATATACACCATGTACGTTTGCGGTGCTCGGACGTTTTAAACAGATACCTTTGCTGTAATTTAAAGGGCCCGCCTTTTTGCGTGGTTTGACAGTGTCCATAGTGTATTGATTTTATGCAAACACAAAAACGTTTTAAAAACGTTATAAATAAGTTATATTTTGGCTTTTGGTTTGGGTAAACACGTTTTAATAACATTAAAATGTCGGGTTATATAAAGGTCATAATAACGTTTTAAAACTATGAAAACACTATACAACAATATTTTTAAATGTTTTCAAAAAATGTTATTGTAAACTATTTTTGCACACATTTTTGCTAAATATTGTGTCAATACTTAAATAACATTATGTTAAAATATTTGAAGCCAGCAAACACAGAAATGTTCTTAAAATGTTTTTTTCAAAACCTTTTAATAACATTTAAGTGTCGGGTTATATAAAGGTCATGAAAACGTTTTTAAAACGTTATTGAAAATATTTTGGGCAAACCTTTTCGCAAAATATTTTTTCAACCCCAAAATAACATTCTGTTTAGAATGTTTTGTATCAAGTTTTCAAGAATGTTTTTGGAATGTTATTAAAACGTTTTTATACCCTTTATATAACCCGATATTTAAACGTTTTCTGACAACCTTTTATAACCTTTTGCGAATGATGTCGAAAACTTTTCGTGTTTGCTGGGTAATCAAGCATATGATATCATTTACACATATGTAATTTGAAAGACAAAGGTACAGTCTTTATGGGATCATAAATCCCATAAATTCCATCCATAAATTCCCGAAATTCCATCCAAATATTCAATATATGGCGTAAAAGGTTAACTCTCATTATATACTGACCCACCCTCGTATGTACCATGTACTTTTGCTGTTCTTAGACGCTTTAAACACGTGTCTTCATTGTAATTTAAAAGGCCCTCCTTTTTTGCGGGATTTGGCAGTGTCCCTAGTCTATTGATTTTATGCTAATGCTGTTACGTAATCAAGTATATGATTCTAATGAGATTTGTCAAACCCCAAAAGAGGGACCATAATATATTGATCTCAATGACAAGCAATCGTTAATGTAGTTATTATTACACCCTCCTTAAAGAGAACGGGGTCTTTGAAGTATATATATGTCGAATGCTTTAATCTAAATCAGTCTAGTCGTCTTGGTTTCAAATTAAATATAGTTCCCTGGACGTGTGACTGCATTTTAAAACTATATTACCTATGCAAGGAGTAGGATTTGGACATTTAAGGATAACTGGTTCTTGCTCTGATCAGGGAGATGTTATTATACAAAGAGAACACAAGGCCGTTGATTCATTGGAACCTTCCATCATTTTCGTTTATAACCTCATTAAATCTTGTCGTGCTTGACCATATCAATTGAATACATGGATACAAAACCCACCTAAGTGCATGGAAAGTGATTTTGAGAAAAATAAAAAACCTGTGTATCATTTTAATTCAGTTAGATTTACCTGGTAAATAAATAGGTTACATGCAACTGTATTAGGTATGAAGATTAACATTTCGGGGACATCGTTAGGAGTCATTTTGTAAGCCGGACTTGGGTGGTTTTTTAAATCATATAGTAAGTTTATTCTTTACCCTTTGCTCTCAGTCTTTGTTTTCTTGTTCTGTACCAATTCAGCTTCATTTCTGAGTTTTTTACCACTTATTTCGTCATCACTGTTGCTATCACTATAATATGTGTGACTTGGGTGGTTTTTGGATTGCACATGCTCAATAGACGCACGTAGAGGGTGGATTTGTGTTGTTCTTTTATACATACTATGTACTAGCGGGATACCCGCGCTTCGCGCGGGTCCCCGCTAGATGAGTAAATGGGAGCGATCACTAAAACAGGAGGAGTTACTGAAAAGGTAGAATCATTGAAAAGGTAAATTTTATTTTTCTAAACCTGTTCCTTCTTGCATTTCCATTTAGCTTCTTTCTTTCTTTCTTTTCAGTTTCTTCTACATGGGTCTAGTTTGTTCCCATTAAAAATTGCTATTTAGCTTCGGATTTTCCGTTTCCATGTTATTTATTTATTTAGGCCTAACCGCATTCCCATTATTTTCTAAATCTGTCCTTTATTACGTTTCCTTTTAGCTTCTTTTTTTTATGCTGCTTAGCTTGTGATTTCCGTTATTTATGTTAATATATTTAATTCTGTTTTCATTATTTTGGCTTCATTTTTCTTATATTTTCTGATTAGTTTTTAATTTTAGCTTTTTTTTCTTACGTTTCCTGATTAGTTTCTTTCTTTCCTTCTTTATTTTGCTCCCGTTTCATTTAGTAACCTGTATAATACCCGTATCTTTTTTGTCTTCCTTTCTTTTCTTTTTTATTCATTTTATTCTTTCTTTCTTTTCAGTTTCTTCTACATAAATCTATTTTGTTCCAATAGATATATGCTGCTTAGCTTGTGATTTTCCGTTCCCATGTTATTTATTTATTGAAACCCGTTCATATGCATTATTTTATAAATCTACCCTTACTTAGATTTGTCCTTTTAGCTTTAGGGTTTTTTTTCTATTATTTTGTTCCCATTTTCATATTTCCTGCTTATAAGTTATAGCTTGTTCCCGTTTGTATTTAATTCTGTTCTCATTATTTTAGCTTCCTTTTTCATGAATTATTTATTTATTTATTTATTCTTTCATTTTTTAGGTTCCTTCCTGCCTCCCGTATCCTTACGATTTTTATCATTTTGGTAATCTCTTAACCAAACCCATTACCCCTTTTTGTCCTACTTTCTTTTCTTTTCTGGTACGGAAAATTGGCCTATGCATATGCGTCTTCCTTTTATTTATATAGATTTATTTATTTATTTACTCTAATCCACAACCCTGTACCCATAACCCATCCATAGTAGGCCTACCTTTTCAGTTTTGTCCTACTTTCTTTTCTTTTCTATTTCTCTGGCACGGAAAGTTGGCCTATGCATATGCGACCCGTGCATGCGAGTCACATCCCTTGTACGCCAACGCACTAACACCAACGCGCTGCCAGTTAGTTACGGTACGCGCTACCACTGAGTTTTGACAATAAAAAGGCCCGGGGAAAAAAATTCCGGTTTTAACCATTTTGTTGACCGTTTTCAACCAAATAAAGTGCAATGCATTTCCCGTATATATTCCTCAATCTCCGGACGATTCATATGCCTAGAATAAATAATGAAATTGTACACTGACTGTCTGCACCCCTGGTCTCCACGCAGGCACTATCACCACTCTAGACTACCAGACCACTGTTTCCTACGTTACCTTAGTGATGACGCAAAGACCTGATTCACGCGTCGTAGCCTTAATTTCTTGGCTGCCAACCTTGATGCAGTGGCGGTAAATGGGGCGTGTAGATCTGCATAGGGACGAAAAGCTCGTAAGATCATTATTAAATTATGCGCTGTTGTGCATCTAGATAGCCTGAATCATTTCTTGGCCACCTCGCAGTTGGCAGAAAACGGGGCAATGTTGCTCTGCGTATGGTTTTTTAATGGAAATATTATTACGCGGTTCACACTGTCCTTATTACCCACAATGCCACTGCGATCGATTTTGCATAGCAACACGACAGTTTTTTATGTTATTCTCTTAGTTACCACCAAAAAAAAAAAAATGAACCTCAGATGGTTTAATGGCAATATGTACCCGATCAATGTACCAATAAATCAGAGCTGAAAGTGAAATCATCCCTGAGTCTATTCGCGCACAAGATTTAGCGACTTCCTTTTATTTATACAGATGATAGGCCTGTGTATAAGCAACAATTTCCCGTGCTTTTAACTTAATTTGGCCAAAGTATGGACCTTGGTGGATTTTGTATTCATATATTGTATAATGAGTTGATTTCTATTAATTGTGCATTCGGTAGTGTTTTATGTGACCCCAGGGTATTCCATGGCATTCGTTAAAGGTTGTACATTTTGTTAACAGACATTGTCATTTATTTCGATATTTATCTCCATTGGTTTGTACATGGAATGCCTATGATAATGTAATGTTATGTATGTCGATAGGTACTCTCCCGACGAAATGGCTTTTTTTGGTCTTTGATTTTTTTCTTACACCTGAAAAGATAAAAACATTTTAGAAAATAATACTTACTTGAAACCTATTTATTTACTTCAATATCATCTATATTACCTTTAATCAGTTTTAATCAAGTTTTCAACATCAAAACATTGCTGGAAAATAACGAAACAAACTTTCTTATGATCTCATGAAAAACCTGTACCACCATGTTCCAATGGCAATGATACTGAATATTTCAAGTCTTCATTTTCCTATAGTGGTGTTCAAGTATGGAACAAAAATAATCTTGACATCAGAAAGTAACCAAGTATTCAATGTTTTAAGCGCATGTACAATTTATGATGAACATAACGTTTGTTGCTATAGGACCAATATTGGTCTATTTTGTATTAAGAGTATATCGTATATTTTGGTTAATGTTGATGAATTTGGTTGTTATTTGTATCTAATTTTATGTTATTGTTAATTATTTCATCATGGTTGATGCGCACAAAACATCATGATAAACAGTATCTTTATTTTATGTTTGTATATAATTATGTGGGGGGGAGGGTGTGGGGGTGAGTGTATAAGGTGTGAGTTTTTACGTGAGGGGTGAAGTAGTGTGGGATGTGTATGTTTGTGCAGTAGTGGGGATATGATGACGATAATGTTGTGTGGGGAGTAGTGCAGTGGTGGATATTTGAGGGTGATAGGAGAATATGAGTTCAATATGAGTTTGATTTTGATTCGGATTTGTGCAATATATTTGATTATAATTTTGTGCCATGTTGAGTTACCAATATTAGTAGTACTTTGTAATGATTTGTTCTTAACATTGTATTAGTTTACGTACTTGTAAATTGGTATACTCTATTTAAATTGTGATTATATGTTTATGCTTTATTATAATACTCATGTATCTGTATGTTTTTTAATGTTATGCAGGGCCCCGTGTAAGAACAGCATTTTAGCTGATCGGGCCACCCTGGGTAAATATGATGCAATAAATAAATAAATAAATACAAAATCCCCATAGGAAAAGTGGCGGCGCTGTGCTTAATTAGCTATTATTATCAACGCACTGAATGGTCTATTGTTCTATTGTGTCCGATTTGAGCGCTGACAGTGTACATTCAACGTCCAATTTTCGAAATTGGGTGACTTGTGCTTGGCAGGTGTAAAATACATCTGACTGGGCGTTTTAAATACGTAACGCATAAAGGCATTGACATCATCGAATGGCTGCCTATAGTGCTGTTAGTGTTAGGCCTATGTTTGTGTGTGGGGGGGGGGGCTGTGTTTAGTTTCTATAATGATTATTATAAGGCCTACATTTATTTGTCATTCCTTTCTTTTCCTTTCTCTGTACTTATTCTTTCCTTGATAAAGTATCACTCCCTCTTCTTATCTCCCTTCCCTTCTCCATCCCCTTTTACGTTTTGTCCCCTCTCATTCCTATCATTTTCCTTACCTTTCTATTTATTTACGTCTATTTATTTATTTCTCTTTTATTTCTTCCTCTTTCTCTCTTCCTCCAGTCCCCTCTCATTCTTCATATCCCCTCCTCCACCCTCATCCCCTACCAAGAATTCTCACAGAAGAACTGCTCCTTCAGTACGCCACTGTTTATGACATTCTCAGTCCTTCTTAAAATAAATTAAAATGTCAATTTGTGAAACAACTTTTATATAGGCCTATACTTATTATAAACGCATCCCAAAAAGAAAGTATCCAGTTTGGTCCATAAGTCAAAGATGAGGTCTTAAATCAAGACCTACCAAAAGTATGTTTTAGATTAATTTATTCCGCAGAGATTGATACCCCATTTGTCCAAATCGATGCAGAATTGATGACACAATGACCTTTTGAATGCAATCACCTCAAAGTTGCAGTAAATTCCTACTGATTTGGTACTGCTACTCAATATGGGCAGCGATAGATCAAGGCCAGGGCGCATCAGAAGTCTCGCTGAGAGCATGGGCCGCATATGTCTGGCAATCATTGATGCAGCAGGAGGACATACCAGATATGGACGGTGAAACATTGGGGAGGGAGTAAAAGAGTATTTGTATTGAATAAAACACATGAAATGGAGTCAAACAGCCTTAGATCGTCTCTGTTATTGTGTACCTTTGTGAAGAATCTTGAGAAGCAGGAAAACAACATCAATAGGAATTACTGCAACTTTAAAAATTGAAGTGACTACCTTTAAAAGATCACTGTGTCATTATTTCTGCATCGATTTGGACAAATGAGGTATCAAACTGTGCGGAATCAATTTATCTGTAACATACTTTTAGTGGGTCTTGATTTAAGACCACATCTTTGACTTATGGACCAAAATCAAACTGGATACTTTCTTTTTGGGATGCGTTTATGTTACATGTATTATTAGCTATTACCATTATACAATATACAGACATGGCAGCCTTGATGTGTAATCATCAGCAAGCGCATTCAATTTATTTAAATGAAGCACCTAATGTCAGTGGGGTGACAACGAACTATACATCAGCGGCTAATGTGTGCCTTTTGTGCTTACGGCTACTCAATCACACCCTTGTGTGTTATGCTAACAAAAGGTACTTTTCGTTAAAGTAAGCGCTTTCACGCGACTTTCATTTGATCACTTATTGACAGTAGCCTGCTAGGTAAAGCGTTAATACACTGTCGGGTCAGCTTACCGATTTAATGGCGGAAGCCCTTTGTCCCAAACAAAAGGTACCTTTCGATGAATAGCTTGTCAGATTTCAAATCGGCACAAGGTTTCAATGCGTTACGTAATCTATTTCATCTCCATCTTTATAATAGCTCCATGATTATTATGACGTCCACCATAACAACAGATGACGCACGAGGTATTTGAACTCTTTTTTAAAACAAATGATCAAGGTTATGAATTGTGATACTAGAGGAATAAAGCTATCCCCCGATTACAACGGATT
Organism: Amphiura filiformis; assembly: GCF_039555335.1. Taxonomy (NCBI): domain Eukaryota; kingdom Metazoa; phylum Echinodermata; class Ophiuroidea; order Amphilepidida; family Amphiuridae; genus Amphiura; species Amphiura filiformis. Next base: position 49,970,022 of record NC_092647.1, read on the forward strand.
ATTAATTATTATGCGATTATGTTATTTGCCACGATCCAAAAGAGATATATTCCATTCAGTTAATATCACTACAGGGATTTCCTATCTAGCAGCGCATTATAGTTTAATTTGCTCAGTTTTAACATCAGATCAGGCTCAAAATGCCACAAATTACCGATCACCAGAAGGGAATGATAGAAGCACGTCATAGTGAAGTAAAATCTAACCGTGAAATTGTAAGATTATTGAATATTGACGAGGGATCTGTTCGTTATAATTTGAGAAAAAAAGGAGATTCATGGCTCAATGGACAAACGCCCGAAATCTGGACGGCCGAAAATAGCAACACCAAGATAATAATAACAACCAAACCCAAATAGCGTTTGTATCAAACATTGTTGATGATGACCAGCAGTGCTGTCGGGTAAACTGTACAGCAGTCCTCGCCATACGCCAGAGTTTCTAGAATGCTGCTAAAATAAGAAATTTTTAATGCTAATTTATTGCACATTCTAGGGAAGCGTGGTTACCTTTTTGAAATCGCTGAGTGGGAGGGTTTTCAATGAAATATTTTTTGTGTTAAAACTGAGGCATCATATGTATAAAAGAATATATGAATATTAACTGCACATCATAACGATTCGTGATACCCAATCGTGCTAAAATTTATGTGGTTTAGGAGGCAGAGAATTTTATCTCGATTTTATATACACCAAAATATTTTCTGAATTTCGTCAAATTGATGGCGAAAATTTTATGTAAATTTTACATTTTACTAAAAATTACTGTTTCGTCTTTATGGGAATCTAATCTCCAATATCTGGAAGAAACTTTTGGGGACCTAAGTGGAATTCTCCTGTAAATTGCAAAAATCCAGATCGTGTATACACGAAAAATGGAAGGCCCCATACTAAACCACACGTATATACCCGGTATAATATAGGCAGAATGGTCGACTGCAGATCCGTCGGATAACGCTTTTTCAATGGGAATTGAACTTTGCTGCTTGGATGATGTCACGATGAGGTTAGCATTTATTCCGTATTGAAAAGCGTGTTCCGACAGATCTGCACTCGACCGGCCTCTAGGAGTATAGCAAGTGCAGCCAGAGCAGCGGCCCAGCGAGTTCAAATCGATAATGTATTGTGCATGTATAGCTGCTCATTTATTGTCGGATTTCTGTATGTAGAACACGCAGTTATCAACAATTGAGCGTTATTAATATACATTAATGTTTTTAAACAAATAAAATTCCAAAATATGGTACGTTTTCTGTCTTTGCTTGTCACGTGGTATGTTGAAGTAATGAAGTTGCGAGTATAATTATGTTTAAATTTTCACGATGACACCAACAAGTCCTTGTGGCCGAGCGGTCTAAGGCGCTGGTGATATGTCGATACTGTATGCATGATAGCGGCGCAGTGCAGCTGAACTGAATGTCCTTTTTTTTAATTTCTAATTTTTAATTACTATGTTAGGGAAATGTGGCTGGGAGAATGTATGTATGGCGAAGAGTGGTGTGGGATAACTGCAAGTCGATCATGACAACTTTTTGATAGCAACAGGGTATTGACGTCATAATGAGCCCCATTAAACAGCGCCGCCACTTTTCTCAATGGAATTTTACTGTGTAATTTACCGCAAAATTAGAATATTTATTTTTGTAATAAATGAGGGTTCCAAGTTCCTGCAATTATAACTATTATTGATTAAAGGGTTTATATTTTAGTGACAGCTAGGTTTGATACGTTGTCCATTTCTAGTATCATTACAATTTTCTGCGGTTATAGAGGGTGCGGAAAAACATTTCGTCGGGAGAGTATGGTATGTGTGTCACCTTGTCGGTCTTACTTCATACTTGCACAAGAAGTGGAGAGATGTAATCCAATAAGATCAATGCCACACTGGAAGTTATGCACGAATTTTCCGGTTTTTTTATTCATGCAATATCGTCAAATCTGAAAAAATGTTCGGCAATTTAATAACTGCAATTACCCCCTTTTCTAAGACATATCACGAAACAATTAGCTTGAAATGGAATTAACTTGTTAGATGCGCAATAACGTTATTAAGGGATCTAAAATGAGCGTTTATTGCGTTTCGACAGTATTTTTTGTGCGACATGAGAGCACCTCAGACCTATCGAATTGCATTCTGAATAAGAAGCATGTCTTTCTGATATCAAATAATTTTCATTTTTGAAAATCACAATATAATACAAATTTTATGACAAATTATAAAAATTTGATATTTTTCAAATTTTTGATATATAACAGTCCTCGAAGTAAATTATATAAATCTAATGATATATTCTTAAAGTGTATGTAGCAGGGAGGAAAAGCCGACGGTCAATTGAAAATTTTGACTTTTCATATTGAAGATATGGATTTTTTCCCAAAAGACCTAATTTTTTTGGTGTTTTGGGAAAAAAATCCATATCTTCAATACGAAAGGTCAAAATTTTCAATTGATCGTCGGCTTTTCATCCCACCTACATACACTTTTAAGTATAAATCATCAGATTTATAAAGTTTACTTCAAGTACTGTTAAATATCAAAAATATCAATTTTAATGATTTGCCATAAAATGTGTATTAAATTGCGAATTTCAAAAATCTAAATTATTTGATATCAGAATGACATTCTTCGTATTCAGAATGCAATTCGATATGTCTGATGCTCAAATGTCCCACAATAAATACTGTCCAAACGTTCATACCCCAGCCCTTAAGCGGGCAATTTCTTTATGATGTTCATGTTACAAGTGAAATGAATCAGGTTATTAGTTTTTAATGTGTAGGCCTACTTATAATGTACAATCTACAAGGAATTAGCAATCAAAAATGAAATAAAATAAAAATAGAATTGGCATGCTTTTATTAATTTTCTATTATGTTTATTTTCTTTCTGTCATAATTTCTTTCTTTCTTTCTTTCTTTTTATCTTTTTATTCGATTTACGCTATAAGATATGTATATGCATGTATTTGGTATTATTGTGTTCAAATACCATTAAGCGTACTAGTACATCAGGTGGTCATATGTCATATATACATTTCCCGCCATCGTGCACTAGTGAGCCACCACCATCATCATCAGTCGGCTGCGGAGCAGGCGATTACAAGCTTTCTCCAACTGATGCGATCTTGGGCACGCGAAACAATTTTGTTTGGCTGCAGCATCCCTTCAGTATCTCCCAGGAGGTGCTGGACATACTGCAAGTACAGTGTGCGCGGCCGTCCCGGTTTCCTCTTCCCATGTGGTGGAATATAAAGCGCATATTCTTTCACAGGCTCGCCATCTTCAAGACGCAGTATATGGCCGAGAAATTTGAATTGATGAATCTTGACTTTGGCAACCAGTGGAATGGTGTTGGTCAGGTTGTAGATGGTTTCATTTGGAATCCGATCCACACGCTTGATGTTTAACAAGACTCTGTAGCAAGATGTTGCAAATGCATTGATCTTGTTTTCCATGTCCTTGGTAATTACCCATGACTCGCACCCGTACAGAAAAACAGTAACACACGTTGTCTGAAACAGCTTGATTTTTGTTTCGATTGGCAGGGACGGGCTTCTCCAAAGGCGTTCCAGCTTCCAGAAAGCTGCCCAGGCTAGTGCTTTTCTTCTTTTTAGGTCTCCAATACTAGAGCCCATCTTGGAACCCAAATACTTGAAGTCTGTGACATGATTGATGGTACTACCATAGACTTCAAGTGATGGTTGGGCGTTACAGTTTGCAGTCATATATTCTGTCTTAGATGCGCTGATGACAAGGCCTAGATCTGCTGCTGCAGTTGCAGTCCTAGTAAGCTGTGACTGGGCCCGGGCTATGGAAGATTCCAGCAGGGCAATATCATCAGCAAAATCCAGGTCATTCAGCATCTTGGCAGGATACCTGCATGACCGACGTGGGTAGGTAACAATTCCAGCGTCAATTCCAGAAGTTGATTTCTTCAGAAGGTAGTCTACCAAGATAATGAACAGGAATGGTGCCAACACATCACCCTGAAGCACTCCAGTTGTTACTTGAAAGGCTCTGAGATACTGCCATCTACCATAACGGCACTATTGGAGTCTTTGTAGAGCACCTGGAAGGCATTGACCACAACCTTTGGTATTCCATAATGCCGCAGCACTGAAAACATGACGGACCTGTTGATGGAGTCAAAGGCTTTTGTACCCTCTGTATTTTGGAAGATTTGCTTGTAGTTTTCGTAGTCATAAATTTCGTTGGGAATTATTTTGGTCCAGTCCCAACAGCTTTACGGGTGATCAGCCCTGCTTCAGCTTATTTCTGGACACACAACAGCCGAGATCTACCAATATGCAGTAGTTCGCCCCTGATCTGGAACATGTTGGCCAGTGTTGGAAGGTTGACCAATGATGACATGTTCAACACCAGCCTAATGACCGTTGAGAAGTAAATCTTCCTCTCCCGCTCTTTAGCCCATGATGAAGATTCAGAGCCATTGGGATAGGCTACTCCAATATGAAGAGAATCACTACCGTCCTTGACCCCTTAGAATACTCAAGAAAAATGAATATGGAGTTTTGATGTTCATGGCAAGGGATCTTGGAACTAAACTAGCCCTACCAGAAAAACAGCACCCGATCTTACCGCACTGTTCTCCAGCAGTTTAAGGACAAAGTCCGGCCGGAACATAACTCACAAGTGCTCTTGAAAGACCTGGTATTAAACCTAATCCTAACAAATGCCATGAACACCATAATATGAGTAAACTAGAAGGATAAAGAACAGAACAATATCTCATCATGATTGTGTCGCTGCCTGTACTGTCTACATTATTACAGTAGCAAAAACAAATTGCCAAGACATTTGAACATACTGCCCGTTGAACCAGATGGTTTCCTCCGCCCTAAAGCTGGCATGCTCAGCAACTGAGCTAGGGGGGTAGAGGGCGCTCATTCCCTCACTCTGGTAAAATACCAGCCCGCACCATGGGAGCACCCAAAAGGAAATCCATCACCAGAAACAGAACGTTAAATACTGATTCTTTGCAACGGGGTTGCAGGTGTTGGCAAAGGTAATTTTCAGCTCCCCGACACTGCAGCAGTGTCTCCCTTTAAAATTGTAAATTTCCCAGCAGTGTCTCCCTTTGAGCCACCACCATGAAATAATTTAATGTTTTGAAACAAATTCACGCTGCTTTTTATTACACCAAAATAGGTCAGCTGTAGGAACACTAATGTCGGCTATGAAATTGAAAATCTAAAACAATGTACAGACTTGATGATGCTCTGTCATGTTTGTAGGTACTGTGATATTAAATACTTAGATTGTAGAGAATTGTGAAATGACCGTGATGTAAATACGAATTCATCATTCAATGAAATGAACAAATCGTCGTCCGTATTCCATAGTGGCGTATAGTGGGGCGCCGCGAATAAACAACTTTTCGAGAAAATCGGGTTTGAAGAAATGCCAATTTAAAATCGAGTTGTGTAAATCAGACATTCATTATATTTTGTAAATGATGTGAAATTTCTGTAGTAAACTAAATAGATTTTATTGTTATATATTTTTCAAAAGAAATAAATACATACTATTGCTGGCAAACTGAAAATAAAACTATACGTCACTATGGAAAACAAACAAAACGCAATACCCTAACCTAACGTTAACCGTACGCCACCTCGGTCGCCGTGTAATCCCTATGGCGTTACTTTTCGTCGTTCGTATTCCATAGTGGCGTATAGGTCCGATACGTGTACGCCACTATGACATACGATGTTTTTCATTTTTGCCGATATTTCATAATTATAAAATGTGTATAAAAAGTGGCGTATGGTCGATACGCCACTATAGAATACAAAAAATGTAACTTTGTAACTATACGCCACATTTAATTAATTAATTACTAATTAATTAGCTAATTATGGCTGATGAGACTTAGAAAAAATGAAAGAGAACATCATTAAAAACATATGTGCCAATTTTCAAAAAATGACCAAAAATCACTATACGCCACTATGGAATACAGCCGACGAAATTTCCTTGGATTTAGTGATTATAATAATTATCGATGCCCTGAATGGTATGTAAATGTAGATGGAACATACATCATGCACGGGAGGGGGCAGGCTTCAACATAAAGAGTCCACGTTTTGGTAAATTTTCTCAAAATATCAAAAGCTATAAAAACTACTGAAACCAATTCTGGACTTGTTTGTACGCATTTGATGCATTTTTCATGCTGAAGTTTTCAAATATGGAATTCAAAATTTACAATTTTGAAATTTTGAAATTACAAAAATCGTCTGCAGTCGACAACCGCGTGAAGAGAGTAAAAAATTAAAAAAAATAAACATTTCCCTGTGATAGTATGTCATGACTTCGCTGTGCTGACCAATTACAGTGTTCACTCAATTACAAGTGTTTGCATCGAATCAAATTCACAACAACTAGTGATAAGAACGCTGAAGCTCCCTATTGAAAATCATCGTTTCTCAGGAAAACAGCAGAGAGCAAGCCAGACTCATGGCCAGTATATTAAGCGGGGCGATTCTTTATGATGTCCATGTTACAACTTTTATACAAGTGAAATGAATCAGGTTATTAGTTTTTAATGTGTACTTATAATGTACAATCTACAAGGAATTTGCAATCCAAAATGAAATAAAATAAAAATAGAATTGGCATGCTTTTATTCATTTTCTATTTATGTTTATTTCCTTTCTGTGTTCTGCCATCATTTCTTTCTTTCTTTCTTTCTTTCTTTCTTTCTTTCTTTCTTTCTTTCTTTCTTTCTTTCTTTCTTTCTTTCTTTCTTTCTTTCTCTCTTTCTTTCCTTCTTTCTTTCTGTCTTTGAAAATATAAAACAATGTACAGACTTGATCATGCTCTGTCATGTCTGTAGTCACTGTGATATTAAATACTTAGATTGTAGAAAATTGTGAAATGACCGTGATGTAAATACGAATTCATCATTCAATGAAATGAACAAATCTCCTTGGATTTAGTGATAAATGATCAATGCCCTGAATGGTATGTAAATGTAGATGGAACAGATATCATTGGGAGGGGGAGGGGTGGTGTCAGGCTTCAACATAAAGAGCTATAAAAACTACTGAAACCAATTCTGGACTTGTTTGTACTCATTTTGATGCATTTTTCATGCTGAAGTTTTCAAATATGGAATTGAAAATTTACAATTTTGAAATTTTTTAATTACAAAAATCGTCTGCAGTCGGCAACCGCGTGAAGAGAGTTAAAAAGTAAAAAATAAACATTTCCCTGTGATATGTTATGACTTCGTTGTGCTGACCAATTACTGTCTTCACTCAATTACAAGTGTTTGCATCGAATCAAATTCACAACAACTAGTGATAAGAACGCTGAAGCTCCCTATTGAAAATCATCGTTTCCCAGGAAAACAGCAGAGAGCAAGCCAGACCCAGATAGTAACATAATAAGTAGGAGTATTTCACGTTGAAAAAAACCAGTGCATCTGGCCGGATTCGAACCGGCGACCTTCGTAATCATGTAATACTAACACGACGCTCTAACCAACTGAGCCACAGAGGCACGCTGGGTATGTGTGTCAGCTCTTACTTCATACTTGCACAAGAAGTGTACAGATAGAATGCTTTTATCCAATTAGATCGATGCCCCACTGCAAGTTATGCACGAATTTGCAAGCGTTTTTTTTTTTAATTCATGCAATACCGTCACATCTGAAAAAATGTTCGGCAATTTAATAATTGCAATTATGCCATTTTCTAAGAAATATCACGAAATAATTAGCTTGAAATGGCATTAACTTGTTAGATGCGCAATAACGTTATTAAGCGGGGCAATTTCTTTATGATGTCCATGTTACAACTTTTATACAAGTGAAATGAATCAGGTTATTAGTTTTTAATGTGTACTTATAATGTACAATCCACAAGAAATTTGCAATCAATCAAAAAATAAAAATAGAATTGGCATGCTTTTATTCATTTTCTATTTATGTTTATTTCCTTTCTGTGTTCTGCCATCATTCATTTCTTTCTTTCTTTCTTTCTTTCTTTCTTTCTTTCTTTCTTTCTTTCTTTCTTTCTTTCTTTCTTTCTTTCTTTCTTTCTTTCTTTCTTTCTTTCTTTCTTTCTTTCTTTCTTTCTTTCTTTCTTTCTTTCTTTCTTTCTTTCTTTCTTTCTTTCTTTCTTTCTTTCTTTCTTTCTTTCTTTCTTTCTTTCTTTCTTTCTTTTTCTTTCTTTCTTTTTTGTATTATTTAGTTCAAATACCATTAAGCGTGCATCAGGTGGTCATATGTTATATATACATTTCCCGCCATAAAACATGCACTAGTGAGCCACCACCATGAAATATGATATAATGTTTTGAAACAAATTCCCGCTGCTTTTTATTACACCAAAATAGGTCAGCTGTAGGAACACTAATGTCGGCTATGAAATTGAAAATATAAAACAATGTACAGACTTGATCATGCTCTGTCATGTCTGTAGTCACTGTGATATTAAATACTTAGATTGTAGAAAATTGTGAAATGACCGTGATGTAAATACGAATTCATCATTCAATGAAATGAACAAATTTCCTTGGATTTAGTGATAAATGATCAATGCCCTGAATGGTATGTAAATGTAAATGGAACAGACATCATTGGGAGGGGGAGGGGGTGGGGTCAGGCTTCAACATAAAGAGCTATAAAAACTACTGAAACCAATTCTGGACTTGTTTGTACTCATTTTGATGCATTTTTCATGCTGAAGTTTTCAAATATGGAATTGAAAATTTACGATTTTGAAATTTTTTAATTACAAAAATCGTCTGCAGTCGACAACCGCGTGAAGAGAGTTAAAAAGTAAAAAATAAACATTTCCCTGTGATAGTATGTTATGACTTCGCTGTGTTGACCAATTACAGTGTTCGCTCAATTACAAGTGTTTGCATCGAATCAAATTCACAACAACTAGTGATAAGAACGCTGAAGCTCCCTATTGAAAATCATCGTTTCCCAGGAAAACAGCAGAGAGCAAGCCAGACCCAGATAGTAACATAAGTAGGTGTATTTCACGTTGATAAAAACCAGTGCATCTGGCCGAGCGACCTTCGTAATACTAACACGACGCTCTATGAGCCACAAAGGCACGCTGGGGAAGATCCGAAGATACAATATAGGTAGGTTTGAATGATGCGACCTTAAAAGGAAAGACTAAAATTGTGAAACTCCAACTCGAGTACAAAGCCATCCACTGATTTAATCTCCTAGAAATACAGCACTCTTAGATGCAGTGTAGTGCTTCAATTGTATTCACATCCCATTATTGATGTTGAACTTTCTCAGGATTTCACGTAATTTGCTGTTGAAACAAAATAATCCAAGACAATCTGACGTTTGAAACTATTATACCAATTAATAAATAAATGATAAAAATACCTTTGCCTTTCAGCCTTGTTACTTTTAATACTATTATTCATGACAGTAATAACATTCTATGGTGTTCAGTCCTTCGTACAATTGCGAATACCGTTTGCACTTTGCATTGATCTTTACAATTATCATTCTTCTAAAATTATCTTTTCACTGTTAAATAATGAAATTCCCATCAGTTATACAATGGTTCATTCATGTCTAGAGAAACAGTCCAGTAATAGTGTTAAAAATAGCGCGCTACTTGAAGTACGAGTAGAGCTACAAAAGTACACGAAGCTTATGGACAAATATCAACGTTTCGGTATTTTTTGTTTAGTGTTTAATATGACCGTTATGGTGTATTGAATTCAGTATACAACAACAAAAGGCACACAATTTTATATCGGCCTTTAATTTAGTCTCTAATTTATTTTCTCATATACCTGGAAAACAAATATCGATTTTATATCACTTCATTGGGGACGAGGTACAGATTAGCGGCGTTGTGATTGGCTGTTTGTCTTTGCCGTCAATTCTATTGATGGTGGAAGTTCATCTTCTCTGCCTCTAGTTGTAAGCTCAATTAATTCACCATGCAACATCGTTTAGGGAAAGATAAACTTAGGTACTTCCTACATCAAGAACTCGCAAACTTTGTTGAAAAGGCAAATGGCAATGGAAATTCTATAAACAAAAAGATGATCAAACAATCGGTTAACCTCTCTCCCCAATATACAGGGTGTCCCAAAAAAAGAGGCCCCTCATTGCGCCCTCTTTTTCTCCTATTTCTGAAAAGTTGATCAAATGTATTTTGGTATGTAAAGAAACTTTAAATCGTTAGCTTTAATAAACTAAAACAATTATTTCAATCAGCTCACAATTTTTGAAGATATGCCCTCTTTAAGAAATGTAACCGTTTTTCACTCTGTCCACGGATGAGGTTTGGCTACATCAAAGATTTAAACGAAACACACGGTTAATGACATGGATAGATACGGGATAGATAATAGCATTAGGCTTGGGAAAGCATTCACTATAAGCAAAGATCGCCAGCTAGCTTCAAACATCTTCGCAACCCCGTATTACTGCTGCATTCGCAAGTATCCGGCGCACAAGGATGGTACGCAACGCAATTGATACAATGAGGACTAGGGCTAAAACCTGTATTCGGTAGAGGGCAGAGCAGCATAGTAAACTCACTTTAAAAGAACCAAAGACAAACTAAACAGCCCTTTTCAGGGCTACCTTTTATTCCAAAAAGAGAAATGACTTATGTTGTCAATAAAAAGAAAGCAAGAAACAATAAAATAAGAAAGTAAGAAACATAATAAAACAAAAAGGCATAAAATAACCGAGAAAAACATAAGTAATTGCAAGTATAGCAAAAGAAGTCCCATCCCACATCAATTTTGCCCAAATTAATAACACTTAGCACAATCCATAACCCATAAGCCCACCGGTAAAGCCCATTCCCTAAAATAAAGTTGTTATTTTATAAAGTTATCATCGAGGAATGTTTTATATTCATGCATGGTATATGCACTTTTCAATCTTTGAAGTAACCAAACCTCCTCCGTGGACAGAGTGAAAAACGGGTACATTTCTTTAAAAGGGCATATCTTCAAAAGTTATAAGCCGATTGAAATAATTGTTTCGGTTTATTAAAGCTAACGGGTAATGGCTTCTTTACATACCAACATATACTTGATCAACTTTTCTGAAATAGGAGAAAAAGAGGGCGCAATGAGGGGCCTCTTTTTTTTTGGGACACCCTGTACATCTAAATATTTTCATGGAAAACTTTGAAACTAAACCACTGGATACGTACCCTTTGAAACCGGCAACTTGGTTCAGTTGGTGACACCTTCGTCACCTGGCGACATGGCAAAGACGTACTGGTCAAATTTCATAATTATCTCAACAATCAACATAAGTGCATTCTGTTCATCATAGATATTGAGAAGGCGGGTCACATACCCTTCATTGATGTCAAAGTGCAAAGATCTGACACTAGCTTAAGTTTCTTCACATACCGAAAACCCACTCACACTGAACAATACCTTATCTTCTCCTCTAACTATCCTCTCCTTTAACTTGTCCGTCAGCGAACGCGCTAAAAACTTTCTCATTTGCTGAATACTTGCTCTTTTTGTTGCTCATTTGCTTATTCCTTGCCCTATTGGCTGCTCATCCCCTGCTCATTTTCATGTCCAGTTGCTCATTCCGTGCTTTTTCTGCTCAGTTGGTCATTCATTGCTCTTTTTCCTACTCATTTGCTCATCATTCCTTGCTCCTGTCTTTGCTCATTCATTGCTCTTTTTGTTGCTCATTCAATGCGCCTTTCGTTACTCATTCATTGGCTGCCCATTTGTTTGTTCTGTGCTCTTATTGATGGACTGCACTGGAAACTGTTGACTATTCGAAACATTTCTATTCAAACGTTTCTATTTACACGTACTTAACACAATATTCTTTGATCCACAGGAACAGCTCATAATGAAGATAGTGACCAGGACAAGCAGGAATAACCAAAACGTCAACAAAATACGTCCGATACTACCGAAGAACTTCAACAACTTTCAAGACTTAATTGAGCAGCTGAGGGGTGACGATTCCGTGACAGTTTATACCGCATAGCGAGTACATATGTGACGTGCCATGTCAAAAGCAGACACTTTTTGGCAGGGTCGTAAATGGAGAAATAGCCAAAAATCTGCCTGGGGGTGATTTTTTTACAATTTGGGTTTGTTGCGAATTTGTGATGTTATTAATGTTTAAAATATTGTCTGATAGTTTCAGACCAGAATATAACTGGCATTTTGTATTTTTGAGACATTTGTTAAGGAAATTCAGACTCTCAACATTGTCAATAATATTTTTAAATGCCGATATCTCAAATTCCAATTTTATAATACCATAACTTACAAACACAATATCATCGCTTAGGATGCCCGATTTCATTGGGGAAAACGGCGTTACGGAGCAAAATATCTTTATATTTAAGATATGTAAAAATCTCAAAATTGATAACCCAAAAGTGTCTCATTTTGACATGGCACGTCACATATGATTCTGTGGAAGTAATTTGTAATTTAGTATACTGCGATTTAAGTTTGATGTTAAGCAGTTATGGAGTTTTAAATACTAGCCATATCAGTTATATTTCTTATGTATTATTTGAAACAGGTCACAATCTTGAAGTAAGCGAAAAGTGTTTGTAGTTATGCCTCATTTTGTTAATTCTATTAATTATGTATTCGGTAGTGTTTATGTGCCCCCAGGGTATTCCATGGCATTCGTAAAAGGTTGTGTATTTTGTTAAGGGCTGGGGTATGAACGTTTCGACAGTATTTATTGTGGGACATTAGAGCATATCAGACATATCGAATTGCATTCTGAATACGAAGAATGTCCTTCTGATATCAAATAATTTTGATTTTTGAAATTCGCAATGTAATACACATTTTATGGCAAATCATTAAAAATTGATATTTTTGATATTTAACAGTACTCGAAGTAAACTTTCTAAATATGTTGATATGTACTTAAAGCGTATGTAGGTGGGATGAAAAGCCGACGATCAATTGAAAATTTTGACCTTTCGTATTGAAGATACGGATTTTTTCCCAAAACACAAAAAATCCATATCTTCAATATGAAAGGTCAACATTTTCAATTGATCGTCGGCTTTTCCTCCCAGCTACATACACTTTAAGAATATATCATTCAATTTATAAAATTTACTTTGAGGACTGTTATATATCAAAAATGTGAAAAATATCAACTTTTAATAATTTGTCATAAAATTTGTATTATACCGTGAATTTCAAAAATGAAAATTATTTGATATCAGAAAGACATTCTTCGTATTCAGAATGCAATTCGATATGTCTGATGTGCTCTCATGTCCCACAAAAATACTGTCGAAACGCCCAAAACGCTCATTCCAGATCCCTTAATAATAGTCTTCTTTTTTTTCAATACTCTGATGGATTATTAGAGAAAAAAACTCACTAATAATATGTGTGAATACAATGGGGTGCATGCTCGTGTGTGTATGTCGCTCAGCATTTATATACCTGAATGTATCAGGAGGGGAGCGTGGCCTAGCGGTTAAGGCGTTGGACTGTGAATCCAAGGGTCAAGGGTTCGAATCCCAGGTCCGCCTGAGCTTGGCTGGCTCTTTGTGTCCTTGAGCAAGGCACTTCACTCTACTTGCTTAGTGCTTCGGAGGGCACTTTAAGCCGTCGGTCCCGTGTACATGTATTTCTGACATTAATGCAGTGTGCACGTTAAAGAACGTCACAGGCTATTTGAAAAGAGCAGGGGATCATCCCGGTACTGTTGACTGTACTTCAAAAATACACTCATCCACACTCTAGGTTCCAGAGTAAAAAATAAGTACAGCTTGTCTGTATGCAGTGCGATAATACTCATACATATGAGGGAGGCACTAATACGGAAGAAAAGAAAAGAAGTATCCTAAACCTTACGGTGCATTGGCGATATAGTACAGGGTGAGTCATAAAAAGTGCAATAGAGCGAAGAATCGATATTTATGCAAGAACCAAGTCGAACCTTCCCATTATTGAAAGATACTATAAATACCACATTCAATAGTCACCTTCTGTGAAAATATGAAGTGAATCGCGACTACCGTTTAATTTTTATGAGTCCTTATGTTGCGATACCCAATTTCGTTATTTGTCCACGAGGTACCATGTATTTTGAATGAGAGCACACAATGCACGGTAAAGGCACGAGCTCTGAAACTGACTTTAACTTAAATAAGGTTGATTTTTGCGTTATTTTAATTTCTTTTTTTTATGTTCAAACAAACTTTCTAACATTACTTTAAGTGCTTCATACTTCACTCGACTCCAACTCCAGTTTTTTTTATCCCAACATGTCGAACTTAACTGGATATTTTGTAATTCACTTCACTTCAATTTGCGCGCATTTCATTTTGACATTTGAAACAGCCGCCTAGAAATTTGTATGTTTTTGATAGAGAATAACATCTTTGAAGTAAAGGTAAAATGAAAATAACAAGTAATGTTTCTTCTCCTTAAACAAGACCAATGTCAATAACACTTTGGGTGCTCCATTTTATATCAATGCCAATGAGGTTAAGAAAATGGCAGTTGTTCCAAATCTACCGTACACAGAGTGGGTTGACATTCAAATTTTACATGTCTCTTGGATAAACATTGAAATTGGGTATCGCTATATAATGTAAAAACAGTAAATGCTTATTCCTTGATTTCTTCACACAAGGTCACTGATGGATATTTTTTTTGACTCACCCTGTAGTAAATGGTATCATAAAGCAAGGAAAACTGCATTGCTAACGCATTTGATTCATTTATAATTTGCATTAACATCAATGCCCGTGCGGAGTATTAAAATTTACCTCTTTTTGATACGGAGATGATTATCCTGGGTTATGAAAAGCAATATACTACGAATTCATAACTATATGAATGTAGGAAACATTTGTGAAGACGTTATCTAAATATGCTTTAGTTAACAGTATTATATCGGATAAATATGCATAAAAGATGCATTTATAGTGTTGAAGCATTACATCTGTCACATAGAGTCTTGAGGATGACGTGCCTTTGGATGCAAACACTCGTTTTCCGTCTTATGAATCCCAACGGGAAATGGGGAACACCATTTTACACTGATTAGTGAGAAAAGGTGGGCTGATGTGAATTGATGTTCAAGTATTATACATCATCGAATTTTATGAATGAATGATTCTAATGAACAATTCTATACGGGATATATACTGTTAAACAGTGTAATGTTTACAAAGTAAGTTAAGGCAATGAGAAACTAGAGTCAACAGACGCTGATACAAGCCGCAATTTGACCCCTATAACTTGACCCCTGGGTTACGGATGGGGTCAACTGCTCTTGCATTGTGCTTAGGAGGTCATAAGAAATATTCCTGGTGAATTTCAGCTTAATCGGAACTTATACATGGATTTTGATTTTTGAAAATTTTGATTGACCTTTTGACCCCTTAATGACCTTTGACCTCAATGAAAAAAAAAAAACCTTGTGTACACCGACAAAATGCATTGTTCCAATTTTAATTAAAAAATTCTTACATGTTTAGTTCTTGAGATAAAAATTCTTAAAGTTATTCAGCTAAAAACAGGAAGTGACCCCTTAATGACCTTTGACCCCCAAAATAAAAATACCATGCATACATCAGGGAACACTTATTCATGTGTGATGGTTATATTACTCTGGTCTGTTTACATTTTGAGATAAAAATTTTTTGAATATTTCGGTTTTTGACCGGAAGTAACCCCTTAATGACCTTTGACCCCAAAACTGTAGGCATCCTAAAGACCCTGGCTAGTAGCGATGCATGTGTGCTAAAGGCGACTCTCTGCTATATAATTTGTAAAGACAGTGATTTTTTGAATATTTTTAGCTTTCAGACCGGAAATGACCCCTTAATGACCTTTGACCTCAACTCTTTTTAGCAAGGTATAAGCACTGCTACATGTTGATTCATATGCATGAGTCACATGATCATTGCATGTAATTTGTGGAAGGAGTAGCATTTTTTTTGAAATCACATTTTTGACCATTATAGCTAGGTCAAAGGTCACAGCGAGGTCAAAGTCAAATGGAAGGTTTGGCCTAGCCCAATGGTCATTTGGGTCAACTTTGGTTGAAATCTGTCAATCCGTTGCGGAGCTACATGCAGTTGATTGCGGTTGCCAGAAGAAGAAAGAAGAAAGAAGAAGAACTAGACTAAGCTGTGGTCTAACCCACGAACACAGCCGTGTTGTTACCCCTAATGACCTTTGACCCCAAAATATATGAAAACGGCCATAGACATTGGCTAATGTCAATGCATGGGTGCATGTGGCACCACTTTGCTATGTTACTTGTGGCAGAAGGGGCATTTTGAAGGTTTTTCGTCTCAGACCGGAAGTGACCCCTTAATGACATTTGACCCTAAATAAAACAAATACCACATATGAATTGGGTACCCACAATTCATGTGTGAACATACCGTTACTGTCCAATGTTTTTCTTAGCAAATAAAAAAATTTGACGGTTTTTCGTTTTATACCGGAAGTGACCCCTTAATGACATTTGACCCCAAATAAAAAATACCACATATGAATTGGGTACCCACAATTCATGTGTGAACATACCGTTACTGTCCTATGTTTTTCTTAGCAAATAAAAAAATTTGAAGGTTTTTCGTTTTATACCGGAAGTGACCCCTTAATGACCTTTGATCCCAAATCTGTGAGGACCCCATAGACACTGGGTAATAACAATGCATGTGTGCAAGTGGTGTCACTGTCCTACGTAATTTGTGGGAGAAGAAGCATTTTAAACGTATTTCGTATTATACCGGAAGTGGCCCTTAATGATCTTTGACCCTAAATATAAAAATACCACATATACACAGGATAACTACAATTTATGTGTGAACATACCGTTACTGTCCTATGTTTGTCTTAGCAAATAAAAAAAATTTGAAAGTTTTTCGTTTTATACCGGAAGTGACCCCTTAATGACCTTTGACCCAAAATCTGTGAGGACCCTATAGACACTGGATAATAACAATGCATGTGTGCAAGTGGTGTCACTGTCCTACGTAATCTGTGAGAGAAGAAGCATTTTTAGTTGAAATCACGTTTTTGACCCCTATGACCTCTGCGTGACCTTTGACCCCACGAGTTTCATATGACATGTAGGGGCATGGTCAATGATGGTTGTGACCAAGTAAGGTCAAAATCGGTGTAAGCATGTAAGTGCTAGAGCAAATGAAGTGGTCGGCAGAAAGAAGAAAGAAAGAAGAAAGAAAGAAGAAAGAAAGAAGAAAGAACCTGTAAGAAAAAGACACAGCCGTGACTAACGTCACGGCTGTGTAAAAAGAATTGAGAAGAGACAGCACAAGCCGACGTTTGACGTCGGCTTGTAATAACAGAAGTAAAATATCAGTCGACGCGACGCTAGCTCAGTGTAACAGCATGTCAGTCCAAATAAAAGAAATTAGTTCCCGTGAGCACTCAACTTTAGAAGTGACGGGTATGTGCTCCGAGGTATGCCTAAAGGTTCGGGCAGTAAGGTCGGGAGTAAGGTCTGTCACCAATAAAAAAAGTGTTTCAAAACAGGGAAGTCATTTGGGTATTTAAACAAATGAAAAGAGGAGGTAATTAAGTATAAAATTTTTGGATTTCGCAGTTCCTTAAATTTGACCAAAAATAGAGCTCCGAAAGACCCTTAATTTGTAAAGTTCCAGCTCTTAAAAAACCCCAGATTGCTCATTCCTCACATTTCTGTGTTTTTTTAAAGTGATTTTCAACTAAAAAGCCAAGAAAGACCCTCGATTTTGACTGTTTGCAGCTCCAAAAGACCGGCGCCTTTTGTTTTACCGGTACGACGTCAGCTACCAAAGACCCACTAACTCAAAATTCCGGGAGAGCATACCCACCAAAAATTTACGATGTGCCCGCCAGAGGGGGGTTATCGGTTAGAAAACTTGACAAAATTTTATTTTGTATTCAAATTTACAATTCTAATATGCTGAAAGAGAATTTGAATGTTTCCGAATGAATGACTAAGAAGTTCAAGTACTTTTAATTAATACATTTCTGAGAGTGTGCAGTTCCCTGAAGAGAAGCAGAGAGTGTAAAAGGGAGAGAGACAGTGAGATCCATAATTATTTTGTGGATATTTATAGTATAATTTGTGCAAATGTCCTTTTCGTTCTTATTTCTCAAGGTTTAATACCATACGCAATGACGTCATTTCCTATGATGTTTCCTCATCGACCATTATATATCATTGCATTATTCCTCATATCAAGATTTTTCCTACACCAGGACCCCCCTACTTATGCCTAACTTATAGGTGCTTTTTCCGCATAAGCCTCCAACTTTGGCAAAAAAAAAAAAAAAAAAATTGACCCGGAATGTACATAGACTGTACATGCAAGCTACCAAAAAACGACTTTATTGGGACGTAGCACGCTGAATGTATAGTGCATTTTACTCTTATTTTGCCCCATGATCGGGGTAAACTTGGGTGGGAAACAGGATCCTTGCCTCTTTTCATTTCCATTGCCTTCTCGATTTTCTCTTTCATTTTTGTCAGAGGGGCACTTTTCTCTTTCATTTGTTGCCAGGGTGCATTTTTCTCTTTCATTTGTTGTCAGGAGGGCATTTTTCTCTTTCATTTGTTGTCAGAGGGGCACTTTTCTCTTTCATTTGTTGTTTTCTCTTTCATTTGAGGGGCACTTTTCTCTTTCATTTGTTGTTTTCTCTTTCATTTGTTACCAAGGGGCTCTTTCATTTGTTGTCAGAGGGGCACTTTTCTCTTTCATTTGTTGTCAGTTATCAGGGGCACTTTTCTCTTTCATTTGTTGTTTTCTCTTTCATTTGTTATCAGAGGGGCACTTTTCTCTTTCATTTGTTGTTTTCTCTTTCATTTGTTATCAGAGGGGCACTTTTCTCTTTCATTTGTTGTCAGAGGGGCACTTTTCTCTTTCATTTGTTGTCAGAGGGGTACTTTTCTCTTTCATTTGTTGAGGGGCACTTTTCTCTTTCATTTGTTGTCAGAGGGGCACTTTTCTCTTTCATTTGTTGTTTTCTCTTTCATTTGTTATCAGATGGGCACTTTTCTCTTTCATTTGTTGTTTTCTCTTTCATTTGTTGTCAGAGGGGCACTTTTCTCTTTCATTTGTTGTCAGAGGGGCACTTTTCTCTTTCATTTGTTTTCTCTTTCATTTGTTATCAGAGGGCACTTTTCTCTTTCATTTGTTGTTTTCTCTTTCATTTGTTATCAGAGGGGCACTGTTCTCTTTCATTTGTTGTCAGAGGGGCACTTTTCTCTTTCATTTGTTGTCAGAGGGGCACTTTTCTCTTTCATTTGTTGTTTTCTCTTTCATTTGTTATCAGAGGGGCACTTTTCTCTTTCATTTGTTGTCAGAGGGGCACTGTTCTCTTTCATTTGTTGTCAGAGGGGCACTTTTCTCTTTCATTTGTTGTTTTCTCTTTCATTTGTTATCAGAGGGGCACTTTTCTCTTTCATTTGTTGTCAGAGGGGCACTTTTCTCTTTCATTTGTTGTCAGAGGGGCACCTTTTTCTTTCATTTGTTGTCAGAGGGGCACTTTTCTCTTTCATTTGTTGTCAGAGGGGCACTTTTCTCTTTCATTTGTTGTTTTCTCTTTCATTTGTTATCAGATGGGCACTTTTCTCTTTCATTTGTTGTTTTCTCTTTCATTTGTTATGAGAGGGGCACTTTTCTCTTTCATTTGTTGTCAGAGGGGCACTTTTCTCTTTCATTTGTTGTTTTCTCTTTCATTTGTTATCAGAGGGGCACTTTTCTCTTTCATTTGTTGTTTTCTCTTTCATTTGTTATCAGAGGGGCACTTTTCTCTTTCATTTGTTGTTTTCTCTTTCATTTGTTATCAGAGGGGCACTGTTCTCTTTCATTTGTTGTCAGAGGGGCACTTTTCTCTTTCATTTGTTGTCAGAGGGGCACCTTTCTCTTTCATTTGTTGTCAGAGGGGCACTTTTCTCTTTCATTTGTTGAGGGGCACTTTTCTCTTTCATTTGTTTTCTCTTTCATTTGTTATCAAAGCAGCACTTTTCTCTTTCATTTGTTGTCAGAGGGGCACTTTTCTCTTTCATTTGTTGTCAGAGGGGTACTTTTCTCTTTCATTTGTTGTCAGAGGGGCACTTTTCTCTTTCATTTGTTGTCAGAGGGGCACTTTTCTCTTTCATTTGTTGTCAGAGGGGTACTTTTCTCTTTCATTTGTTGTCAGAGGGGTACCTTTCTCTTTCATTTGTTGTCAGAGGGGCACTTTTCTCTTTCATTTGTTGTCAGAGGGGCACTTTTCTCTTTCATTTGTTGTCAGAGGGGCACTTTTCTCTTTCATTTGTTGTAAGAGGGGCACTTTTCTCTTTCATTTGTTGTCAAGAGGCACTCTGCCCCACTGCTGGCTTTGCTACTGCCTAAGTCTTAAGTTAATGGGATAAAAACAACAATGACAACAACTGATGGGAAGAACAAAAAATAATCATGCTGAATCAGAACATAAATGCTTTATTATTACTTATTCATTAACACAAACTCCAATTGTAAACAAGTAATGTAAGACAAGCACAAAATTATTTGTTTAAAATAGACCCAAGATTTTACACATCATCTTTGTTTGAAATACAAACATGAAGACAATAACGCATACACATGTCGTTACAAACTTTTGTATTGAGTATGGGGAATGGGCCACATATGATTGCATACAGGACGGTTCTCCAAGCTTTGCTATCTTGTTGGGCTATTCCATTTGAAATCCGCACTCCCCCTGTGGAAGATTTAGCTAGTCTTCCACAGAGGGAGTATGGGTTTTGAATAGAATAAACTGGGTAACTTCCATTTGTAATACTCCTTCCAGTTGTGGAAGATAAAGTCATAATACAGTGAGGAGTATGAGTTTCAAAATAATTAATACTTCTCAATTCCATTTGAAAAACATACTCCTTCTGTGGAAGAATATTTTTAACACTTCCACAGAGGGATGGTAGATTTCAAATGGAATGGTCTGTTGCCATGGCGATAAAGGAAAGCAGACATCTGCCCCCCACATATTGGACTATGGGACTTTCCCTATTCAATTCCCTGGATAAAAATCCATTTATATTTCAAATTATAAAGCACCGTACAGGTAGAATATTTCAGACATAGTTCTCTTAATAAATAATTAAGCTATATATTGGGTGATTCCACACTGGGGCCAGATCCACACCAATGTGCACTTCTGTGATCTGCATCAATAATAGCAACTGGCTGTCTACATGGTACTCTAATCTGCATCTGGGAAATGATCGCATAAGGCTGCGATCACATAGAAGTACATGTATACTATTCGGGTATATGGTGCACGTTTTGCAGGTGTACACGTATAGCTTAAATCGAGCAAGGTAATTTCATAGTACCGGGTCACATAAGAGAGCACTATTCGAAAAGTCGTATACCTGCGTGCGTATAGTATAGTGGTGGGAATCGTGCGTGTTCGATTTTAGTGCAGCGTATACCATCCTAATTTTAAAACTAAACCATATGTGGGTAAATTTATTTTTTTAATAGATGCACTATCTAATTCTGCACATTATGACACCTCATTGAATGCATTGTGACCTCAAGAAGTAAAGTTACAAGCATTTGATTAGACGAAGGTTCAGTTTTAAAATTGGCAAACTGACCTATACTCGCCTGATCGAATAGTGTATAGCGAATACCGTATACAGTATACTTCTATGTGATCGCAGCCTAATGAGTGTATTACTGTTGTAGGACACTCATGTCGCGATGCCATCTGCGCGCACAAGAGAATTGCAAAGTGATTCACATCTGAGAAGTGCGCATTGATGTAGATCTGCCTCCAATATGGAATCACCCATTGATACAACATGCGATTGTTCTTAATTAAACATGAAGCTGTTTTTGTTCAAATGTTTTTCCATACCTATACTTGGAGGTTAATGACCATTCATAACCTCATGAATAAACATGTGTCTGATCCAATCATATTTTATTATTTTGTAAAAATGTGAACGCAAATGGAGGTCATTATATGGAGGTCATCACAATTGACAGCAAAGTGTGTAATTGTTCCAATCTTGTACACAAATAACCCATGTTTGCATATGTTTCTTAACTCGCAAACAAGCATGCGTAATCACCACGAGTAAGCCCGCATATTTGTTGATCGCATATTAAATGTGCACTAAAACAGTTAACAGAAGATACATTTATAATAGTCTTTCAAGCGAAAAATTGTGCTATTTTCATTAAACAAATTCATACAATAGCGGTAATGAATAACAATAATAACTTTTCACTATCTGTTTTACGGCCATTGCCCGAAATCGTTGGGGTTTGTGTTGGGCCTCTGTATTTTTTCTCGGGAGCTCGCACTTCAGCTCCCCTCCGATTTCCCGCAATGACCCCAAAACAGATAGAGGCACGGTCACTTTTACAAAAGTGCTCCTCTCTCTTGTGAATTTCCCTCTCAAGATGATTTTATTGATTTAGATGAAATAAGTAAAGCATTTAGCAATTGGCACAAGTAATCAACAGAATATTTAGTGTGGGTGGACATTGGACAGGGTGTATTCTATGGAAGACAACTGGAATACAAAGGAAAACTTTATTTCCATATAATTTAGAAAAATGCTTTACCTTGCTCATAGGAAGTAAACTTCATTGCCAACTAAAGATGAGAAGCAGTTGAGCTCAATTATGGTAACAATGACATCAGTCATGAATGACATTTGATTGCTTATAACTTGGATGGCAGTGTTTTAAAATGTCAAATTGACAACCATGGGGTTTACAGCCCACCTCTTGTATTGTAACTTATTGAACAGCTCAATATGCTCATTTTGATCATCTTTATAGTGAAAAATAGTGTCTTTAAAGCATTAATGAGAGCCCTGCATGATTTAAAGGTCACAGTGGTATCTTTTTCATATTTTTTTAGTTACTGATACTCACATTCTTGCACTAATATTGTGTAACTCTTTCATGTAATGTACAAGGGGGTATCAAAAAGTTTTTGAAATCACCTAGACATGAAGGAGCTATATCAATGAAATTTTACCAGTGTAATCACTGGTCCTTATGTACATTATGGTCCAAAAATTGTCTCATAAGTATGTTTACTTTCTTTACAGCTGGTGCTAGATGGGCAGTAAGCGCATAACCTTTTGATGATAAGATCCTCCTAGTTTTTTCACTGTGGCCGCATTAACCCAAGTGATGGACATCCACTATTTGGCTCATCTGTGAGGGACATGTGGCCAGTGTGGAAATTCCTTTTTCAAAAAGCAACAGTGCAATACTACAGCCAATCATCACATTAGACAGCCTTCATTTCACCATTGATTTTCAGGACATTGTATGCCTAACCCTTCTGCAGGAACTTAATCACGCTGCATGCCTCCATTTTCTCAATCTTGCAGGTAATGCGCTTATCGCCCATCTAGTGCCACCTGTAAAAAAGTAAAGATACCTATGAGACAATTTTTGGACCATAATGTACATAAGGACCAGTGATAACACTGACAAAATTTCATCGATATAGCTCCTTCACTAAGTTCACTTCTAGGTGATTTCAATAACTTTTTGATACCCCCTTGTATTACTGTATGAGTATTGTATGTACAGTATACTTTGTTAACACCAATTCTCTATTACATAGTTTTCAATGGAAAAATAGGAAATAAGTATCATTTTCTCATACATGGAACTCTCACAGCAGAAAGACATTATTATCAATTAAAAGTAAAAGGTTGAATCCCAAATGACTGAAATTTTAACATAAAATGACCTAGGACTTTTCTCGTTTTAAAAACCACTGAAGTGTAAAGACCACAAATTTACAATTTACACCAGTAGGAAAAATCGATGTCCAGCTAATGAATATGGGGGAACTTTTCATCATAACTGTAAAATAACTTTTTTCTGCATGTTACTCTGAAATGTTTTACATTTTCGGCTAAAATATATAGCTTGGTATTTTAGCACCTTCATCAGATCATTAAAAAAACCATTTTCATCAAAAATAGCAATTGTTTTACCTGATCTGTTCAGCTTAAAATTTATAAGACACATTATCTGATAGTGCAAACTAATCATTTGCAGGAAAAAATCCTATATTTTTAGGAATCTTACAATACTACTTTGAGAATTTCCTTTCTCTTGAATGAAAAGACTGACAGTAAATTTTTTGACTTGATTTGTTGGGAGTGGGTGTCATTTTTCCTTGATCTTTTATTTTCAAATCTGTTTATCTTGTTTTTAGAGACCACAACCTTAATCTCCCACACAAGATGTGTAGATTTCAAATGGAGTCACCCATTCAGGTAACCCAATTTGAAATCTTCAGCGCTCTGCTCAAAATGACAAATCACAAAACTGATCCACAAAAACAAGACTGGTTTGAGAGTAATTGTTTATATCACCTCCTTGAGATTTATTAATTAATCAGTATTATATACCTCATATATAGATTCCTGTCATCCGATTGGTTAAAAGTGCGGTCATTGAATTAGCTCAAAACGAACTATGGACCAGTTTGAGTCTACGCATGCGCAATCGCAACATACATCCATTCGGCATATAAAACAAATATTGACTGCTTTATATGCAGGGTATGGTTAAAATTATATGCCAGCAGTGATCTCCAAACCATGCTATGACCCTTGGTTGCGCCACGGGTCATAGCATGGTTTTGAGATCGCCGCGGGCCTATAATTTTTGTTTTTGTTTGTTTTATTTCTTCTTTAACCTGGGACACTCAATCAGTTGAAAACACAATTAATCATCTGTTCTTCCTTGAGGCCCAGGCATTTTAACCATGTCCCTCATATAGCAGTCAATATTTGTATACTATAAGATATAGACCAGATAGCATAGTGAGCATTATTGCAGAGATTCATCAGGATTGTCTATATAAATTATTCTCATACCAAATACAAGTACTCACAAGTGACATTTCACAACCTTACTGGCTGGTTGCTTCTTCTTGACTGAGCTGTTACTTATAGCGCTTGCTGTTCTGGTTGTAGTGTTGCCAGTCAATTCATTTTTCCTGGATAAGCAGATTGTATACATGACTGAGAAAAATATGCATGAACAATGAGGGGGTGCAGCTTATTTTCTCAGTCATGTACATACAATGGAATATGGAATACATATTATACAGAGACTCATCGCTACTAGGTCTCAAAAACACGAGTGGATTTCCCTAGAAAAGTGTTGGATATGTGACACGATCAAGGGGAATGAGTCGGATGTCGCTAACATTGATTTTGAGATATTGGCAAAGAAAGTGTTGAAATTCTTTTGTTTACTATTGTTTTCAGCGATTGATAAAGTGATGTAAAGAAAAGTCGTATAAACTTGGGGTTTTCAGTTTCTGAAAGCTCTAAATGTCCTCTTTAGAAATATATGTAAAACTCATTTTCGACCATGGTCGACATGTGACTCATTCCTCATGATCATGTCACATATGTGCTGTCAAATGGTCTAACAGCACATATCAGACACTTTACTTGGAAAACCACTTTCATCCTGATTGAACAGATTCATCAAGATTGGTATAGTAAACTGGTTAACAAGTTCTTTGTATCTGATCCAGAATGTTCACTTACTTGTGTACGTTTCAACAACACCTGTTGTCTTTATCAACACTTGATGGGTAGTGACTGCTACTGACAACCGATGCTAGAAGTAGTTCCAGCATTGATCTTGGATTTGCCAGTTGATTTTCATCCAAGGGATTTTTTAGATCCCTGTTTCAGAAAGTGAGATAGTTGGTACTGTCCTTCATCTCTGTTGTTTGAGGAAAATCAACTGGCAACTCCAAGATCAACGCTGGAACTACTAGCGTCGGTTGTCAGTAGCAGTCACTACCCATCAAGTGTTGATACAGATTTGATCAAAATTAATCGTTTGCGATGCAATATTATATGGGAGGCCAAATGGTTCAAAAAGGTCTGAAACACAAAGGTCTCAAAAATAGGCACATCAAATTGCAATTCATCCTGATCATTAAGATCATAGTTAACTCCAGCTACAAAATCCAGCCCCTTGGCCCTTTCGAAAGATACATTTATATATATATATTTTTTGCATGAATCAATGAAAAACTTGATACAAGTAGGGTACACTTAAAGGAATATTTCTAGGAGAATTAAGAAAGTGTGTTTGAAGACTCAGTGTTTGCCAAACTCATCTGGCAATCTAATTTGAATGTTTGCATTTAATTAGTAAACATATTTTACTATCCAAATGTGTAAATTAGCATAATTTTAACACTAAATACATCCTAAAACGTAAGAATACTTAAATTGCTTTCAACAATTTGTTGGCGAACAAATAATTAATTGGTAACTTGAAAATTATATTAATTATCAGTACATTGCAACATAAAAATTAAAAATTGCAACATAAAATTAAACTCAGTACTATTAACTGCCAATAGTTAATG